>NW_012267314.1:9414020-9488523 GCF_000151885.1 Dipodomys ordii
CAAAGGAGGAGGCTGCAATGCTTGGTAAGAAATGTACGCATTATCCTGCCCATGTAATTGTAACCCCTCTGTACAGTATGTTCACAAATAAAAAATAAATAAATTTAAAAAAAGAGGAATTACAAAAAAAAAAGATTAGAGCACCAGAGATTGTTTATTCATTCAGCAGGCATATGCATTTCAAGGCTAGTCTCCGAGAGCTACAGTCCAGCTACCTCAGAACTAGCCACACTGCTATGTGGAGCCAAAGTCTGAAGAGTCCACTCTACTCTGGCCTCTGCTCTATGTGCTCCTTCCACTGTTGATTTTTTGTTTGTTTGTCAGTTGTAGGGCTTGAATTCAGGGTCTGGGTGTTAGGATGAAAGTTTTTGGTAGAGTTCAAGGGTAGTGCTCTACCACTTGGAGCCACAGCTCCACTTTCTGTTTCCTGGTGATTGGAAACAAGAGGCGTTGCATAGAACTTGCCTGTGTGGGCTGGCTTCAAACCCCGATCCTCATTTCTCAGCCTGCTGAATAGCTAGAAATACAGGAGTGAGCCACCAGCACCGACTATTGGCTACATTAAAAAAATCAATATCCTTTTTATAACATACCATAATTGTGAATAAAATGGTTTTCAGTGGGTTCTGAAATCCTAGGAGATTCTGAGAGCATTTCAGGTTTGGAGAACCCTCGTTATTACGTCTTAAGTGTTAGAAGTGAAGAAGGCCTTGGGTGAGGACTATTTCATCTAACTTCACAGCTGACTGGCTCTTGAAGTTCACTGAAAAATGTTTGCTTTCCTTCATGTGGTTACCAAGAGGATTGTACCATGTAAAGCACATAGAACAATACATGGCATGTACATTTCTTGGTAAATGTTAAGCTATTACTTTATGAACTTTGCACACAAACATTTGTGTGTGTGTGTGTGTGTGTGTGTGTGTGTGTGTACTGTATGTTAGTACTGGGACTTGAACTCAAGCATTTTTTTCTGTTTAATTGTATGTGAGTCTAGAGGATTTGTCTGTTCAGGATGGCTTTGAACCATGATACTCAAATCTCAGTTTCCTGAGTGGCTGTGGTTATAGGCACAAGGCATCCATTTTCCAGCTTTATTCTTTGCTTTTTCATTCAGTACTTTCTCTGTGCCAGTTTCTCTGTGGAATGATGAAAATAATTCATCTCATTTAATTCTTGTTAACTCTGGAGGAAAAAGCAAATGATACTCAGAAGGTTTCAATAATCTCCCTGTTAAGTCAACTTAGTAAGCAGATGCCAGAACTTGAACCCTGATTTCTTGTTACTTGAGCACAAATGTTACAGATCTGATCAACTACACTTGTCGTAAAGTACTTCTATTGGAGGCATGCATCAATTACCTTTCTGTTAGGTTTATAGATGATGTTTGTAAGCTCTCAAACCAAGGGTTCAATCAATGAAAACGACAACCAACAAATTGCAAGTGTTATCCTGTGTTGCCTGATAAAAACACTCAAACACTACTATAGAGAGTTCTAGAGGAAAAACTCTACTTTGGGGACTGTATCATTGGATGAGAGTAAAGAACACTCTCATCCCAAACTTGTTTATTTCTTTTCAAAGCAATTATCATTCTGTACAACTGAAGCTTTGGGAGGGGTCATAATTTTTCTTGATTGGGTTTTGTACTGACAGTTGAAATGAATAAACACTTCAGTTTCTGAATTAGAGTATATCAAATTCCATTATAGTATCAATAAAATGGAAGAAGTATGGTGCCTCAGGGGAAATAATTAAAATCATCATTAAATTCCACACCCTCAAAAATCTCTTCCCTGGAAGTTATGTTCTCTCTTTTTCATTCTTTTATTTTTTATTACTTTTATGTAAACAGATGCCATTTCTGTATACTTTGCTGCTGCACATATCAAAACGTTATCTAGAAAAAGAACTGATACTAAATCCTGGGGCTCCTCTTCTTTGGGGGATTGTACTCAGGACTCGCGGTCTACCATTCACCTCTCCCCAGCAGCCACTACCTTCCTGCCCCTCTCCAATCTGCTCATCTCCGGCTTATTGTCTTTCCTGTACTTTCTTAAAATTCGGACTTTTTAATTCTCTCAGGGGATAGTACCTCTTGTGCTTAGGAAAATGTACTTTAGTAACAGCAATGCTTCAGATTGTAATAATCACTTAAATCTCATGCTGTGGGACACATTGTTTTTTTATTAGGTTCCTCTTTTGGGTGCTTATCTACCCTCAAAAGATTAAAGGGGTCTTTTGTGAATCTGATGGAATTCTTCTATGATTTCACTAGCCTGGGATAGGAGAGGGGTGGTATGTTTAATGTCCACAAATTCTTACTGTAGAAAAGCAGTCAACTCTGTTTTGTATTCTGTTTACATACATTTCTTTTTTCTTTTTTTTGTCAGTCGTGGGGCTTGAACTCTGGGCCTGGGCGCTGTCCCTGGGCTCTTCAGCTCAAGGCAAGTGCTCTGCCACTGGAACCACAGCACCATTTCCAGTTTTCTAGTGGTTTATTGGAGATAAGAGTCTCACAGAGTTTCCTGCCCAGGCTGGCTTTGACCCATGATCCTCAGATCTCAGCCTCCTGAGTAGCTGGGATTACAGGTGTGAACCACTAGCACCTGGCTCATAGATTTCTTTTATCTTTTTAAACAATTTTTATGCAGACTCTTGATAATGGTGCTATTTTCCACTAAAACAGATTTAAGACTACTTTTTTTTCCATTTAGCTCCATTTAATGATTGTGAACATCAAATGATACCAGAGAGAATATGTTTTTACAACTCTTCTATAAAGTATAAGAAGAGATTATTATAATATTAGCTTGAACAATGCTCAGTGTTCTGGTAAATAACCCACAAAATGGTATTTTTTTTAAAAGGGGGGAGTTATTCCCTAAATTCCCAATCAACAGTGATGGATTTGCTTCTTCAGACCAGATTAATGGTTGAGTATATTTTCTTAAGGCATATTTATTTACATTTAATGATTGCTCAGATAGTGAATGTAAGTTCAAGTGGCTAGGGTTGTGAGAAAGGCCCCCTGGTAACACAGAGATGAGTTTGTGTATCTCAAGTTGGATTTCTGTATTTGTCAAAAATAAATATTGATTATACCAATTTTATAAAACATCCAAGAGAACATCCAGGTTCCAGGCCTCTTTTGAAATCCCCACACTTTCCCAGACCATATAGATGGCATAACGCAGTTCAGTGAGCTTTTTGTCCTGCCCCTTACTGCTCATGGTGTTTTGTTTGTAGCGCACCTAATCTTCTGAGGCAAAACCTTCTTTTCTCTCCATCTTCCACTTTTATAACTGTGCAGCACACATATATTCCGCAGTGACATTATCAAGTACACAGTCATGTAATCAATTTCCTGCATTTTCAGAGGCTCTCCACTTCATATGCTGAGAATGCATACAGTCCTGGTGTAAATGTTCACAGTAATGGATCTGCATGCCACAGATTTGGAATTGTTCTACCAGAAAAAAAAAAACCTTTAATATCTTATTTGCACAGTCAAAGATGTTAAGGCCCTGACCTAAAGCCAATACCCCATCTCCAGCCACCAACTTCCCTGTTGAGACTCAGGCTGACAAAGCCCCTTCCTAAGGCCATGCTGTTTAGAAGCTCCCATTGTTTTGACCACCTTGACTGAGAAAGAATTCCCTCGCCCTCCAATCTCATTCACAGTTATTTTCTCCTTGAAATACTCCCTAATTCCTTCAGGAACAGACAGTCATTCTTCTATCTGTGCTTAATACCATTTGACACAGAAATTCTACCATTTGATCTCACAATATGGCAAAATTTGTTGCGACATCTGTTTCAGAAACTGGATTTTATTCATCACTGTATTGTAAGTGCTAATCAGAGAATGCAAATGGGTTTCAACTCATGGGCTACCTGTCCTGGTTCAAGAGAAGTTTCTTGGAGTATTGAGGGAAGAAGGATTTTGATGCCAGAGGAACAGACTTGTTAACAAAGAATGCTGTGATTGATTAGTTATGTCTGGGTTGGGAGAAAGAGAGGAGACTTGAGACATGAATGCAACCTGTACAGTTTTCCTATATAGGTTTGTGCTCACTAATGCTTGTTGTGTAGATGGGAAATGTTTTCTGGTTTAAAGGGAAGGAACATCCAGTGTGCACAGAAGAGATTAGAAAATACAGATTACAAATGCCTGTTGCTGTTTTTTGCTGCTTAACTTCAACTCTGTTCAGAAAACCTTCATCCATTAAACCTTCCTTTCTCCCTACAAACCATGGGATTTCTTATCTTTTTCCACACTCAGTGGTATTCAGGCAGTCATCCAGTGTAGTATTTCTGAACCATAGCCAAAGCATTCTTTTTCTTCTTCAGCAAGTCATAGAAACTCTCCATTCTCTGCTGCTTAGATCAGTAGTTTCACAATACCCACATTACCACTGTCCATAGCCAAATAAAATGTGCAAGTTAACTTGGGGTGACTCCTGAAAGAAGAGATGTCAGCTGTTCAGAAGATTCCTGGCATCTGGATACTATTGTTAACTGGCAGGTCATTCAAAGAAAGATAAGGCCAGGCTTCCAAGCAAGCATATGATTATTGGAAAGCACCATCCTAATTCCAAGAATGTAAAGGCTTTCTCTTTTGGGGGAAATTCCTCTAAGTGTCATTGTAATGATTTCATTTGACATTGTAAGATTGCCACTCCAGATGATCCACAGATGATCCATCCTAGAATTATTTGGTTTTTATTATCTTCTTGGATTGATTTAAACTGTGAAAATATAGAACTTTAATTCTGTACTCAATAAGGCTTTAATCTCTACACATCCAACTACAAATGCTCTCCTGTAACCAAATTCTTATTTATCAAGGACTGAAAATGAACCTTGATTGAGGATTATTATTTTTTTTTGTCAGTCATGGGGCTTGAACTCTGGGCTAGGGCACTGTCCCTCAGCTCTTCAGCTCAAGGTGAGTGCTCTACCACTTGAGCTACAGTGCCACTTCCGGTTTTCTTGTGGTTTATTGGAGATAGGAGTTTCACGGTCTTTCCTGCCCGGGCTGGCTTTGAACCATGATCCTCAGATCTCAGGCTCCTGACTAGCTAGGATTACAGACGTGAGCCACCAGCGCCTGGTTGATTGAGGATTATTATAAGAGAGAAGAAACAAATTTCATAACCAATGGGGTTATGAAAACACCTTCTAGCCTGGTCTCAAGGACCAGCTCCATCTGCATACAAACTTTATGCAGATCTAGCCTGGAACTAATGCTGGCAATACCCAATAACTCTAGTGGGTCAATCATGCAGGGCATCAGGTATCCAATAGGTTCAGTGATTGTGTTCTGCCTTCTATGGATCACATGTTATCTGGTTTAAGAGAGACAGATACTCCAGGACAAACACATCGGACATCATGCATATATTTCTTGCAGAAATGCATTAAGACATAACCATTTCTATGAAAATGTCCTGTAGCTAGTCCATGAGCGCTCTATTTTTCTTGTATTTTATGAATTAAAAAATAAGTTTAATTCTACCCACAGGTGCCATTATTCTGATACTTCTCAGGCCCACAGTAACTCTTGGTGAAATGCCTGGGCCGCCTCTCTGATGGCACTGGGCCATTAACTCGCCTGGGTGTGGCTCAGCACAAAGGACCAATGGCTTGTGAGTTAGAACTGGATGTAACATGTCATCACTGTGAGAATGTGCAATTTATTTTAGCTCACAAAAACTTTATTAGCTTTTTCATTTAGGAAACGAGGATAGTCTTATTATCCCCATAGTGTTGTTAGGATTCCGGAGCGTTACATATGCCAACTTCCATAGTGCATAGTATGTTTTATTGACGTTTTTACAGATGTATTGCTGTGTCCTTGGATATGCATTTGGCCATGATCAATGATTTTGATCCTATTCTCTTCTGTTACAAACTCTACCTCTAACTTAAGGTTGTACTTTCTCATTAGAGACTGGAATGCCTTGTGTTCCTTTTGAGGTGTGGCTGCTTTCTCATGCCAGGACTCTTTCTTCTCCTGCTCTGTTATGGTTTGAATATGAAATGGTCTCCATTTGTGTTGCAGGCGTGGTTCCCAGCTGGTAGCCCCAATTTAGAAGATGGTGGGAACTTTAGGGGGTGAGGCCCGGTCACTAGTGTGATCCCCTGCAACGAGGTAGTTGGTTCCTGTCACCGTGAAGTGAGCATGTCTGCTCTATCATGACCTCCTTGTCATGACATCCAGTCTTCCATCAAGCCCAATGGGATGGGCCCAAGTGACAGTGACTCTGGCCTGACACCTACAAAACACTGGGCCTATGTAAATCCTGTCCCACTTAAACTGTTTGCTCTGGCGTTTTGTCACAATAACAAGAAGGCTGATAATACATGGAGTAAAGTTAAAGTCTACCCACACTCACGTTTATCCCACTCTCTTCCCAATGCTTTTCCACCTTGGAAAAAAAGAGCTGTTGAACAGATCAAAACCTACCCAAGTGCCCTTAGGATACATGGCCTGTGGCTGAGCATGCTCATCTCTGTTGCCCTGAGGATTAAATAAATTGTGATTTGTAAACCCCCTAGAACAATGCCTGATACATAGCAAGCATAGTGGAAATACTCATTACATATAAGTGGAATGAAATGAGACAGAAAGTGGAGCATTTGCTAGGAGGCGAAACAGCAGGGCTGCATGGAAGTAAAGTTCTTTCTGTCACTCCTTTCTTCTGATGTGTCCCTGAGTGCCTCAGCCCAGTAGAAAGGCAGGGGCAGCCAAGTTGGAATCTGCATTTTGGGAATAAGCAAAGATTCTAATAAGCTGTCAAAATAGTCTGGTTTGAAGCGGGCATGTGATGTAGGCTGAAGAATGAAAGACTCCACAGGATTCTAAGATGGTCAGATCTTTCCACACAGAGATTGGGATTCCATGTAGGGATTTGAGCTAGTTCTGTGCTAAAATAGTGTTTCTGAAGTATGGCCAGGGTCCGGCTCTTTCAGGATCTCTCTCTCTCTCTCTCGCCTTTATTATAAGTTACTTTAGCACTAGTACTGCAAAAAAAGAAAATGACTAACATTTTCTTTGTACTTAACACAGGACAAGCTGTCGAGGCTATTTTGTTGAATTCTTTAAGATCAATTTTTAAATGCCCTCTGACCAATGACAAAGGTTCTTCTATAGATTGTCTTTCAAGCATCAGCCTAATGTTTGGAAAGGAGAAGCTACAGAAAGCTGAGTAATTTTCCATAAGGTAAGAGTAAACAGAAATGTGTAGAGTTTCAATCTTAGCAATAACTAGCTCTTTGTGGAAATCCTTGAAAGAAAATATTCAGATAGGGGCTGCAGACAGGACTGGGCATTGGTATAGAGCCATGGAAAAGGAAACACAGGAACTGAGAAGCAGTACTTAGAAGTGTCTTTAACAATTTATCTGCTGAATCTAGTTATACAAAATGTGAATTGACTATTTTTAATTTTTTCTTTTTTAGTAATTCTTGTTTATTGTAATATATATGTGTATGCTCATCCCCTCATATACATATTATATATTACATATTATAATAATTACTGAAAGAAAAAGTTAAAAATAGGCAAACATATATATTCACATATATACATATGTATATAATTGGTTCATGACCCATTGGAGACTAAAAATAAATAAAACAAGATAAACCACATGAAAAAACCCAATACCCAAACCCCAAACAAATGCTCCTTCACCATCAGTAGTTTGTTTGTTTTGTCAGTCGTGGGGCTTGAACTCTAAGCCTGGGCGCTAAGGCTAGTGCTCTACCACTTGAGCCACAGCACCACTTCCAGACTTTTCTGTTTATGTGGTGCTGAGGAATCGAACCCAGGGCCTCATGCATGTGAGACAAGAAATCTACCGCTGAGCCACCTTCCCAGCTCCATCATCAGTAGTTTTATGTGTTAGGAAAATCCTACTTGACATTGGTCCAAGGGTAGGGTCAGAGATAGGACACAGTGCTGAAATCTATGATTTTCTAATATCATGATCCAGGAAACAAGGGTTATCTATGGCTGATCTCTTTTATATAGAAATATCCACTTTGATGAAAGAAAAAGTCTATGAACTCTCAGCTATTTTAAGGCTACATTTGGATTAATAGGGTTTTTTTTGCTTATAGCATAATAATAGATAGCCATATAAATGTCTTGTAATAGAGAATATAGGGTCAGATCTAAATCTCACTCCCAGTTCTGCTACTGATGACCTAACTGACCTAGGACACCTACATCCTTAATTTGAATGTCTCCAAATGTTCATCTTCTGAAAAGAGTGAAACAGTTATTTCCTATGGTCATTTTGAAGCTCAAGTGGTCAGAATTTGGAAAGTAGTCACTGTTTTCCAAGTTTATAGTGATGAAGAATTATACTACATATATTCATTTAGTCCTTACAACGATTTTCTGAGATAGTTAATATTTTCATTTTTTTTCTTAAAGACAGAGAAACTGAGGTACAGAGGGGTTGAATGACTTGCCAGAATTCATACAGCCAGAAAACTGGGCTTCAAACCTACAAGTTCTAGATGAAGAATCTACAATATAAACCTCACACTTTTTTTCTTGAGTTTGATAAATATTCGTTCTTTGCCCACTTCATCTCTTTGTCCATTATAGACAGGCTTAGGTAGTGGCTTCATTCTGCCTTGGCCCTCATATAGTTCATATTTCTACTAATAGGGAGACCTTTTGCCTCCACTTCCCCCCCTATTGACTCATTTCAGAACCAATATATGGTAATCTAGGGAAGCCAGGGGATCACTGGATCAACTCTACTTATATAGGTAGCTAACTTAAAAGGTCATCATTGTCAGATTCTCACTTCATTTAGTCAATCATCCATTTATTCAATAACCATGTTCAAAACAGATCATGTGTCAGGCCATGTACAGGCATGCAAAAGACAATTCCTCCTGAATTTTCTGAGACTCCTATTCTTCTGAAGTGTGTCTGTACACATGTTTAGCAACGCCATTCTTTTCTTTTCTTCTTTTATGCCAGTCCTGGGTTTGAACTCAGAGGCCTGGGAGCTATCTCTGAGTTTCTTTTGATCAATGTTAGCATTCTACCGCTTGAGCCATAGCTCTACTTCCAGCTTTTTTTTTTTGGTAGTTTAGTGGAGATAAATGTCTCATAGACTTTCGTACCTGGGCTAGCTGCGAACCACAATTCCTCAATTTCAGCTTCCTGAGTAGCTAAGATTAGAGGCATGAGCCATCAGTGCCCAAGCGGGCAAAGCACTTATCACATTGTAAGTATGATAGAAATGTGTGACTATCTGAAATTTCTACCCATGAGAGGAAGTGTCTCCATCATCACTGTATCATGATGTCCAGTACAATAAAGTGTTCTACATAACTGAGGTTTTATTTCTGAGTCCTACTGAAATCAATCATTCCCAGTAACACTTGGCACTAAAGAGGAAAGGGAAGTTGTGGCTGTTTCTTCTTTATTCCAAATATAAACTAATCACAAAGGTGTCTTAATGGCAATTTTATCCCCACCTTTCTGTTTCAGGGACAATAAAGATTTATGCTCCAAGATGTCTTTCCTAGAATTCATGTGTTAAGTATTCCCACCCATTACAATTTTTTTCAGGCAAGTTTTCTAAGGGTAAGTGACCAAATACAAATATAATTCCAAAATAATACAAGTACAAATACAGTTCTCTCTGACAGACATCACTAATTGCTCACCCATTTTCTTCCCAGCAAATGAAGCATAAGATTTTGCAGCTGCTGGGGTTTTCATGACTGTGGAAAAAGCAGAATCTTCACATGCAGATGTAAGGATGAATTATGATTAGCTTAGGGTCTCACGTATGACCTTTTCCTACCAGTAAAGACAAGGAAAAGGAAGATGGCTAGAAGAGAGCTATTTTTTTAGAGTGAAATCTAGAAACTTTCAACAAAATTGGGTCATTAATGACATTTTTGAACAACTGAAATAGCACCAGATAAATACTTGCCTATTGAGTGTTTGGTGAGAAAATCAACTAAGTTTCTAGCCATTAGCCACCATTAGTCTACTTCATGTACATAGATATTCTGGGGTTGAGTCACTTCCTGAAGTTCTTTTTCTTGATTCTCTCATGAATCTAGCCTTTGCACTTTTTCCTTTCCTTATAGTTCTAAAACCTAGTCTTCCTTTCTTTATAGTTCTAAAACCTAGTCTTCCTTCAAACCTAAATTCAGTTACAGTAGAAAGTAACTTACATGTTATCTGATCAACATCGGAAAGAACCAAGAGAAAAAGAAGCCAGATGATTTCACCAAGACACACAGAGAGCTTGTATCTATCTTTTCTAGACTCCGAGATTTCTGAGAGGCTCAATTACTAGCAAACTAGACATGAGCATATCCTATGTTTGCTATTGCCTATGCGCATCATGTGAGCCTTATAAAGGTCATAAATAAATACATAAATACATGTAGTCCCAACAAGACTAGACTTCTTTATCAACATGTCTCTGGGGCTCAGCACAGTACAGAGCAGGTGTTCAAAAATACTTGCTGAGTAGATGAGTGAGTGGGAATTGCTAATAGATAGGTGATACTATATTTAAAGCCTGAGAAATATATTGATTGATTAATTAATATCAGGGGCATGGGATCAGTATACTGTGAAGTTACTTTTGAGCCAGCCTAGTTAAGGTTTAGGCTCCTAACTTACTAGAAGCAGGGTCATGGTAAGTGATGACACCTGTGGCAGCCTCAACTTTCCTTAAATGATAGGAACTGCATGGGCCTTCACTGAGTTTCTGTAAAGCTATTATGGTTGTCTATTTTCTTGCTGAAAATACAATTTCTTTAAGAGGCATGGAAAAGGAATGTGGTTCAGAACATACAAAGCAGTCATTTAGACTGACCTGATGCAAATATTTTATTTGGGGAAGCTTTTTTTTTTCCTTTTTTCTTTTGATTACAGTAGAAGAGAGAAAAAGCTAAGCAGATGGCCCAGTGACACAGAGGACCGGAGCCTGCATTGCTAGAGGTTGTAAAAGTGGAACCCCATGGCTGCCAGCTTGGCTGAACTTCAAACAAGTCCTACAAAGAGCAAAACTGGCTCAAAATGGGGCAAGGACTTGGTGGGAGGCTCTCTGAAGAGCAAAGGACAACATCATTACATTCATGGCAGCCTGACTCAGTGCTGGGTCCTGGCCACCAGGCCGGATGGGAAGAGGGTTCAGGAAATCGCACTCTGCACCTCATGGAGGGATGCCAGACACAGAGTGCTTTGAAAGCCCTGACTCCAGAAAAACGACAAATTACCAACAGATGGCGTGAGTCACAGACACGGAGTCCGAATGAGGCATCTGCATACGCAGGCAGAGGCTCTGCCCTGCTGGGCTGAGCTGGACAGACACAGCTCCAGGCCCAGATGGCTTCGAAGGTCACCAGGAGGGACAACAGCCTTATGTGCTCTACTCCCGAGAGCTGGCACAGCCTGTGAACCTGCAGAGGTTCCCAGGATCAAACAAACCTGATCAGGTGAAACCTCCCATTTAGTTGGGGCTTACCACTTACAGGAAAATAGGGATGCAATGGGCAATGCTGAGGGTTTGGAAGAAGATGGAAGAAACCAAAAGGTGGTTTCCATTTTATCCTCATCTCTTTCTCCCTGAGAGCAGGTCCTACACCTAGGAAGAATTTGGGGACAACTAATAGGCCTTGCTGGCTTGCTTGTTTCCTCTAGTTTATCGCACCAAGAGCACAAGAGCAGATGTGTGTGTGTGTGTGTGTGTGTGTGTGTGTGTAGTATGGTTTAAATTCAGGGCCTCTTGCTCTTGCTTGGCTTGTTTTTGCTCAAGACTGGAATTCTACCACTTGAGTTTCACCTCTATTTCTAGCTTTTTACTGGTTAACTGGAGTTGAGTCTCTTGGATTTTCATCTGATGCGCCGATTTTGAACTGTGATCTTCAGATTCCAGCCTCTTGAGGAGGTGGGATTACAAAGCAACCAATGCTTGGAAAGTGCATATTTATCTTTTTTCCCTTTAGTCAGTCATGTTTCACAACTCTCTATTCTTCATCAAATCTAGCACACAAAAAATATACAGGTTTACTTATTTCTTCAGTGTAGAAAGACTTTCATGAAAAAGTAAACATACACTTTTATGCTTTTCTCTCGTTAGTCAGTCTTTTGCTATAATACCTCAGCCATGAACTTAGACTTTTCTTCTATAGCTGAATCCAGGGAGAGGCAGGTGAGATGAGGGACCTGGAAACAGAGCATGCAAGAAAGACATCTAGAAGGGAAAGACTGTTTTCTATTCTAGAAGCTTATTTCATAGACTTCCTTTCTCACACATAGGTTTAGTTGCTTCAAGTCAGAAAAAGTCCTATAAATATGTACACTTCTCATGTATTTTTCTTCCTGCTGTTAATCTATAAAACACAGCCAGATGCAAAAAAAGGCTACCTATATATATTTCAGATTCTTTTCCTTGTTCCAGTATTATTAACACATGGGGCACATGGCCTCCCAGAGATCTGTGCTGATGAAAGGTTGTACTCAGTTCTATTTAGGAAAAAAGGCTGCATGGAATCAAGTTCTCCCAGTCTCCTATCTGAAGATAAAGCCTGTCTTTGCTCCTTACACTTCCCTAGCACTTCACATTGCAGCTGGCTTCTGCTACTAGAATTTTACCTCCTAAACATTCATCCATCTTTAAGTTCCTGGTGCTTAGCTTACAGTCTAACCTGCAGCAGACCCTCAATAACTAATGAATGAGTGAATATGTGCATGTAAGCAGTGATATGTAGTATTCATTAGTATTAGTAGTCATTCATCCCCAAGTGGAAATGCATTTGTGCTCGATGAGTAAAATCCTGTGTCACATTCCAAAACCACATGACTAAATTTTGTTGTCATCCTCACTGGTGTTTTCCCTCACAGTATATGTCACGCAATCTGTACCACCAGTTATGAAAGGGACTTTCTAGATCAAAGGCCCAAGCATTGCTAGTGGTGGTGCTGGTTTAGGTTCTTAAGTCTAATTCTTAGATGAGCATTAGATATTTTCTTACATTTTTAAATGTTTTTTTTTAACTAGCAGTAGACCATTTTTTCCCCTCTGATGAAAGGATCCTCATCAATATCTATCCGATGAATGCTCACAGCCCATACCCCTCCCCAATTCAAAACATCTCTGTGAAAACAGTAAAAAGAGGACCGGCTGGATGAGCTCTTTCTTAAACCGCCCCCTAATGTTTATTTCTCCAGTAGTTAAATTTATTTTGTGTCTAAAGACAATGACTCCCAGTCAGAGCTCAATCAATATTTTCTTCTCCTTTGAAACAAAGCTCCTGAAAGGCCTTTGATTCCCTAACACATGGGGAAGTTTGGAAGGCAGGATTTTCTCCTTTCTTTGCGAAGCCCTCTCAGGGACACTCTTGGCGCTATCAAGGGTCACTTTCATCTACCTTTAAAAGAAAGCAATTGACAAAAGCAACGCGATCCAATCTCACTGTTGAAGTTTTCCAGAGCAAAGTTACTTGTTCTTCTTTTATGAGGCTGATGATGAGATGATAAAAAAAAAAAAAAGAAATCTTTCGCCTTTGGAAAGGAAAATTGACTTGTGTTTTGTTTACCAGTGGGAAAACCAGTCAAAGTCTAAAGCTCCTCACAGAGATCATGTCCATTGCAGTCTACAGCAGGATGTGAACTAAGAGGGTGTGTGTGGAGGGGACACAGATGGAGTCTTCAGAACATCACTGTCTGTACCTGGAGCACCACAGGCAGAAGGCAGACAGTCTAGAGCTGGCTTCCCAGCTCTAACTCACAGCATAGATTCTTTTCTTTTGCAAGGCAAGAAAAACAGTAAGAATGAACTCATTAAACATGATAGAGAAACAATCATAGTTATTTATAGCTGGCACAGCAAAATTAAGATGATTCCCCAAGATCCATAAACAGAAGCTATCTTCACCATGCCATTAGACTGCCATCAGTTCCTGCGTCATCCAATCTCTAATTGGAGCAAACTAGATTAATCATCTAATGTCATGTCATCTCAGGACTTGAAATTCAAGAAATATTAGATTTTAAGATTTAAATTTAAGGTGTGAAGAGTTAAGAACTGGCTGCAAGGCCAGGAAGAGTCATCCCTGTGGTCCATGGCCAAGGTGATATTGGACTCATTTCATGCTTCAACTACTTTCTGGGCTTTAGGGACTAGGGGTTTGGGTAGTGACTGTAACAGAAAAGGCATCAGATATCCAGGAATGAGACTGGTTACTTTACTAGGAAGGTCAAGAGAATATAGTCTGCCATCTTGGAGTGCATGAGGAGAGTTGCTTTCTTCATGGTCTCCAAGTGGCAGGCTCTATTTTGTGTACACTTCAGGTAGATTCAAAGGGCCCAGGGAGATTTGCCAAAAACTGGGAGAAAGAGAAGGCACACTTAGAATAATATGCTCATTAGCTCTATCCTCTGTACGTAAATACATGTCAATACATGGCATTTTGGATTAGGAACCTATGGAGGTCAAAGAGTCCCAATAACTGATGAACAAAGGTTTAGTGAATTAAAAATACCAAATATAAATATATATATATGTATACCAAAACACTCTTAAAATTAATTACCCATTTTTGTGCTTTTGTTTAATATGGCTTACATTATATTTCTGTAGGACAGTGCTGGACTATAGCTATGCCCATGCTTATGGACTTTCTTCTCTTTGTCTATGAGATGGTCCCTCCTCATCCTAAGAAGCTTTCCTTGTTGTGTTAATTCTCCTCATTCTTATCTATAATATTCTGTGCTCTATCTTATATACTTTAAACTTTATATTAGAATCACTTGCAATTAGGAGTCACGTCTCTTTAACTAGGTCGAACTCCTTGGGAGGTAGTCACTCTTTCTCTAACATTTCTGTATTACTCACTGTCATTCCATGAATGATACTTTGATTAAGTCAATAGCATTTCAAACTTGAGCTTCAGTGACAAGTTAATGAGTACTTGCTATAAGTACTGTAGGAGCTATAAAGATGAAATATTATATTCCCCTATATTTGTATAATTTATTACAAGCTGACACAGTACCATTACCAGAAACTTTCAAGAAATATCCGTTGGGTCCATTTATCTTTAGCCCTACATTTTTAGATGAGAAAACTAAAGCCCAGTAAGTTTAAGTGAATTTCCAAAGGTCACACATATCCTATATGAAAAAAACAACAATGCTTTAAATTACCTACATATATAGGAGTAGATAATATTTCTCTATGATTGGTGAGATGGAGACATGATAAGCATCAAACTTTCTCCTGTTGGTTAACACTTACCAAGATTCATTCCCTTATCTTTATGAGCCTTCTCATAACTAATGACAATTTGTGCCACTAGTTTCTTAGCATTTTAAAAATGGATTCTACATTGGAATTTTCCTATCCTAAAACATAATATACAGAGTTCATATATACCCATTATTATTCAAATTAAATAATGTAATGGCACATTATTTTTCTTATTAACATTAGGTATATCCTTACTATAGAATATTTAATATATTTAATTCAACTAGGGATATACATACAATCAACATCCAAAGGGTAACTCATACAAAGGGAAATATTGAGGATTTTAAACATGGATGTAATATAATCAGGTTGGTATTTTAAAGCTTCAGAAATGGATCATCTCGTTGGGATGAAATGAAAGAAGGTAAGGAAATAAGTGTTCTAACTAATAATACGTTACAAAAAGCTTTGTTAGCTCAGAACCACATTTATAATTACTTTGAGATAAAAGAGACACTAAGGTCATGAAATTCCAGTAAAGTCTTATGCAATATCATTTGCTTCTTCAATAATGAAACTATGTAAATGGGTTGTACATGAAATGTTCTTGTATCATATAAACCATCAATACCTTTTCATATGTTTATAGTCAAATGGTTTTCTGAAAGCCCAAATATCAAAACTTTCCAAGTAATATTAATTTAAAATATTAAGAAAAAAATGACATTTTCCTGAGCCTATATTTCTATGTATGTATGTATGTATCTCTCTATCTATCATATTCTATCATATATTAAAAATCATTATCTAATCTACCTCTACCATCCATGTCTATTAACTACCACTCTATCACATCTATCATTATCTATGTATCTATTAAACAATAACTATCAATCATCTCTCAGCTTTTTGTTTTTGGCAAGGTCAGGGTGCCTCTGTATTTTATGCTGGCCTCAAACACTGACCTTCTTTTATCAGCCTCCCAAGTACTGGGATGACAGGTGTATGCCACTATGCAATGCTTCTGGTGAGTTTTAAGGATTAAATTTCAAAGGTGAAAATGTAAAATACATTTTCCCCAGTTTCCAGTTGCTTCATCTATATGTAATAGAACAAAAAGGGAAATAGAGGAGAAAGAATTGATAGTAGAGTGTTGAAAATGCTTTGTTGGAATTCCCAACTGGTGACAGATTCATTGTGGAATGCTTCTTTCACAGAAAGAGAAACCAAAAGGCTCCACAAGTAGAGCACAATTACACAATAAACTGCTGTCAAAGCCAGAGTTATAGCTAAATTCTCTTCAGGCTATCTCCTTTTTTGGAGCTAAAGGTCTTCAAATATTCGTGGTGAGGACAAATAGTTTTCAGTGCTTTGTTCAGACTGTAGGTATAGAGTTGAACCACTTTTGTTTCAGGGCCTCAAGGCCTGCATGAGGGTATCCTGGATCAGGCCTCGTTCCTACTGGAGGCCCAGGGTCCATTTACAGCTGCATTCTGCTTCCTGGGCTGGCAATGTCACAGTTCCTCCCACTGGCCCCAAATCTGGGTTTCTACCATGGCATTGGTGTGATTCAACACTACCAAAAAGTCTGCCAGACATTCCTCTAAGCAGTGCTTCATGTGTCCACAGAAGCAACTTTTGCCTCTTGAAGGCAAAGAGTTGAATTCTTTAATGGCGAATGAGTTTGCGTTTCATACTTCTTATCTTGAAAAGGGGGAAAACCTCCTACACTTTTGAAAAGCTAGCTCCACACCTATACCAAGAGGCAGATAAAGGTTACTTTTATTTTCCCAGCTTTTTAGACCATACCTACCTGTGGACACATTAAAAGAGGTTGATAAGAATTGTTCCTTTATTTGGTGGTGAACTTGTAACAGTCCCCAAGTCTAAACCCCTGGAACCTGCTTGCTTATACAGTAAAGGTGGTCCAGTTGGTCCAATGGCTACTCAGTTTCTCTTGTTGGATTCTCATTTTGCTGATGTTCTTGGACTACTTGTGTGTTACCCAGCCTTTGTTGAAGCCTACCTGAGCCATGTTTTGCCCAGACTTATCCACAACCTTGTCTAGATTGCAACAGATGTTATCAGAGATATTTCTCTCAGGAACAGTACAGCATATAAATAGGCCTGTTACAAACCAACCAACAGACAGACAAAGAAAGCCAACAGTCCATTCAGTCCCCTCTTGTGGGCCTTACGAGGTCCTAGTAAGTCATGAAGAAAAGTACGAAGATATGGTATTTTCAGGGGAGAATTCCAATGGTGTAATTCCTTACAACCACTAACCCACAGTCCACCAAAAATGAATGATCAGAAAGCTGGTACTTGAAAGGTGAAGGGTGGTGCCAAGGGAGTGGGAGCAGATAGCGAAGAGAGGAAGGGGCGGGGGATAAGTGCCTGGAAAAACTAATGCCTAGCATAGAAAATGAAGAGGACTGAGGACAAGGGTCGCATGGGGAGGGATGGGGAAGAACGACCAAAGAGGTAACGTTGATCAAGATGCGTTATATCCATGAGCTGACTTGTGGAATGGTAACTCCTTCGCACAACCACTTAAAGATAACTAAATTATACTTTAAAAGGAAAAAGGTAAACTATGAAAAAATCCCAAAGGTGAAGAACAGGGCAGAGGCTTTCCAAGCCCATGCCAAGGGGTCTTCATGGACACTGCAGGGTTATTTTTGATTGAAATTGTAAAGGTGATGTACAGAGGGGTTTTAGTAAGTACGGTAATGAGCACATTTCTTTCTTTTTTTCTGTCAGTCGTGGGGCTTGAACTCTGGGTCTGGGCGCCATCCATCAGCTCTTCTGCCTCTGATTTTTCCCCTACTCCCCCCTGACCTGGGAGCACGCAGCCTACATATCCCCGGATAGGCTGCGCCCCTCCCCCACTCAAACCACCATCCATGCTCCGCCCCCAAGCTGCCTCCTCTCCAATCCCAGTGGGCAGCTCACCCTGTGGGGCTCGACGCCCCGCCCCTTTCGGCGGCGTGCCCCGCCCCTTTCCCAGGCCTGGCACGCCCCTCCGGCGGCGCCCCGCCCCGTGGGGTGGTGACCTCGGCCTCTCCATGCCGGCTCCGCTCGGTCCGGTGGCGGGGTCTGTGGGGCAGTGAGGCTGGCCTCTTGATGCCGGCCCCCTCCAGCAGGCCGGGCCGCGGGGCCGCGCTGACTGGGGGGGGCCCACGGTTATCACACCCCTCCCTCCCACGTTGTATTGTTCGTTTCCAACATGGTGTTAGTGAGGCGGAGGGGTGAGGACAGGCCCGGACACCTCATCCCGCGGGCCGCCGTGTCCGCTCTGCAGGTAGGAGGCTGCTCCCCGCCGGCTTCCGCGGAGAGCCACAGACCAAGGAAGAACCCGAGCGCACACGCAGCCCCGGGCAAGAAGCTACTGCGGGGCTTCCCGCCGCCTCACCGCTCGGGCCCGGACCCCACCTGCCCGGCTCAGGCCTGTAGGCCCGGACGTTAAATGCTAAAGAACGCTTACGGTCAGTGCGGGCGCGCCACGGGGAAACCCTGTCGCCCAAGGACAGCTGGAAGACAGGACCTCGCCATGGTAACAGATCTTAGGCAGGAAAGTCTGTTCTGTTTGTGCGAAGTAACCTTCACCCTTGACCTGGTACTCATGCCTACTGATAGGCTGACTGTCATTGAGGGGGCAACGCGAAGTGACAGTGAATGTCATTGGAAGTGCACCTTTGTCAGGGGTGTTAACACATCAGTGGAAAGGCATTAGGTTAACTGTGGAAAGCAGACACCTGGGGGCCTGCTTTGATGGCTCAGAGCTCGCAGAGAGGGAAGGTGAAGGAACTACTACTGGATAGCTCCATTACTATTGTAATAGTCACCTAAGTTAAGAAATTAACTTGATGATCCACACAATAAACTTACGTGAATCCTAAAACCTAGCATTTTAAATTCAAGACAAGGTAAGTACCTATACTTTCTCTTTCAGAAACCCATGCCGAAATAAAGGTAAGGTAAAAATTTTCACAGCAGTTGACAGAATTATTTGAGTAATCATCTTATGCGGAGAAAAATATTTCTGGAATTAAAAAAAAACTTAAGGGGAAGCAGCTCTAGAACTATGGCTTTATGGAAAGACTAAACAGATGAGACTCTTGCACTAGAAGAGACCTTTTTTGTAAGTCCAAAAAGCGGGTAAGTGTTGAAACAGAAAAAGTAAAATGGATTTTCTGGTGCACCATTATATTGGGATTCACAAGCAATTGCAAAGTCTCTTTGCAAGTGGGCAGCATTCCTGTAGAGATTCAGATCAAAACTTTCTTTTAAAGTTGATAAGTACTGTCCAAAAAGAAATGTACTCTTTACCTGACCTATGTAACTGTAACCCTTTTGTACATCACCTTTATAATAACAATGAGAACATTCAATAAATAAGTAAAGTTGATAAAGTTACTGCCTTAAACACAGATATTCTCTTAACCAACTTTTTGCCTTTATAGTTGTAAAACAAATATGCCAAGAGGTAGTGGTGTTGTAAGGTAAATCATCCCAGAAGCCACATTTTAAAATGTAGAATATTGGAGTCTTTATTATACAGTTAACAGGCTGCAGGCCGCCTGTTGTTACAAAGGCCTGCAGCATGCAAATACACATAACACAGCCAGGAAACATGCTAAAGAGGAAAGAAATAACAAAAACAATACCAACAAGTCAATTCAGCTCCAATGGAGAGCTGAATTGGGACTCCATGATGATTGGAAACAGCCAGGAAGCAGGACATAGGTAGGGCATGATCCGGGAGACACATGTGACATGGAGTCCAGTGGCTAGGCTGGTTGGGGACTAAATAGGCAGGCACAGGGGGCAGATCCTCAGGAAATTCCCAGTCCCAGGCACTAGACTGACAGATTCAGTAACCTATCAGCCAAGTGCCTGCCCCTGCCTCCAGGGGTCTGGGCACACCCATTACCTGGGAGGCAGGTTATGGGAGGGGGGAGAAATGGGGGAGGGCGAGGGGAGGTCCTTCCCCCAGCATGAAGACAAGATGCCAGACCCTACCATCCACCATGGGACCAATATGGCGCCGGCCAGACCTGACTTACTCCAGTGGAGTCATATTACTATAAATCAGATACAAATCTGATTTTCAAATTGGGGCAGAGGCAAGTCAAAATTGTTCTAAACATCTTGGAATTTAGGGGCAGATAGTCAAGACCCAAGTTTAAATATTTTCTACATCCTGAGTTTTAAGTAAATGCTGGATTTTTTACTAAATGCATAAAAGTTGTCTTTCTGAACAATTATTTTTTTCTTATCAAATAATTACTATTAATGTGAAGATTCGGGAAAAAGTCTTGGGTAGTTTTAGAAAATTTATCTGTTACTACTATGTTTAAATAACTAATTTTAAAAAATTTTTATTATCTTAAAGTAGTTGTACAAAAGAGGTGCCATTTAACAAAGCTCTTTGATCAGCATTACCCCTTTTCAACATTCTCACTCCACTTTGATTCACCCTTCTATTACTTTTCTTAATTCGGTGGGATATATCAGAAATTTTTGACTTCATTCTACCCCTACTTCCTCCTCTTATTCATCTACCCCCCTCCCTTTGGCCCCACCACTACTTTTATTTAAAATGTTTAAATAAAAAAAATAAATAAAAATTCTTGTCATAGTCTTAGGATTTGTTAATAGCACAATGGAGTTTCATGTGAAAATTTCATAGGTGTGTATAGTGTTTTGACCAACTTGCTATAGTCCATTCACTCACCTTCCTTTCCCCCTTTTAAGGCAATAGTTTGTAGATGTCAGTTCTGTCTCATATGTATAAGTAATCCATTAAGAGGAAAAAACAGTTGTTAACATTTATGCGCCCAATGTTGTCATACCCAATATCATTATACATATACCACTGGATATACTAGCACTGACAGACCCCGGCATGGCAATGGTGGGAGGCTTCAATAACCTACTTCCATCAATAGACAGATCATCTAGATAACTTAAAAAAATCAACAAAGAAACCTTCATCACCATAGACTAGATGGAATTACCACTATCTTTGGAATATTTCACCTAGCAGCTACACAGTACACATTCTTCTTGGCAGCTCATGAAGCTTTCTCCAAAACAGACCCTATTTTATGGCATTAAGCAAGTCTTGTCACATTCTTTAGGAACTTTTGGTTACTTTTTTTTTTTGCTACTTTTGATGGCAGAGAAAGTATTTAATAACTTGGAAGGAAAATGTAACTTTCATTCAGTCAACAGACATTATTGAGTTCCTCTTTTATTATAACTGTTTAAAGTTAAGAGGCAGGAGCCAGGTGTATTTGCTGCTTCGCAACTCTCCTTCATAGGATGTAAAATATTAGCATTGAGCAAAACACCTAAAGAACAGCTCCCAGATCCTGAGTTCAAGCCCTAGTATTGGCATACCACACACACACACACACACACACACACACACACACACACACACACATATCAATGCAGGTCATTTTAAATTGAAATCACTAGCTTCATATAAGTATGATAACTAAATACAGTATGTTCTCACTGTTCTAAACACAAACGAATATAGCACATGTCTTATTTCTAGGAGCAAGAAGTAGTGGTGGGGAGGGAAGGGATGGAAGGGGAAAACAAAGGAGGAAAAACAATGCTCAATAGGAAATGTACTCATTACCTTACTCATGTAACAGTAACTGCTCAGTACAGTATCATATATATATATATATATATATACATACCTATATATATAATATATATATATATGTATATAAAGAAGTAGGGGTGGGGAAGGAATTGGGAGACAAAGAAACAAATAAGAGGGAAAAGCATTTCAAAAAGCAATACCCCCAACTTTTTATTTAACTTACACTAAAAAAAATAATTTATTAATGAGAATTTAGTTACAAGTCTTTTCAGTTCTTCACAATTTCAAGAGGTAATAAGGGCTGGTAGATTTCACAGGTCTAAAAGAGTGGATCTCAAACTTTTATCAACACCCAAGTTATCTGGACTTAATTAACTGGGGGATCATGTCAGCATAGATTTCTGGGCCATATCTGAAATCATTTTGACTCAGGAGGCTGAGATGAGTGGTGGAATGCACTTCTAACCAGGGCAAGAAGATGCTGATATTGTTAACCTAAATAGCCCAGTGTGAGAACCGCTGATGTGCACAGGATATATAGACAGATGCTGGCTGGCTTCTCCCATTTTCACCATTACCATGGAGCACAAACATCCACTAGGGCTCTATTTCTTATGGCACTCTGGAAAATGATTCAACAACATGGCTTCAAATAGAGGTCCAACTTTTTGCCTCATTGTCTGTGTTCTGAATCCAACCTAGTTTAATATTTTGGAAAATGTTAGCCTTTTTTGTACTGAGCAAAGTAAATATTTTGTCAGTTGTTAAGGATGAGCTGCAGAGTAAGACCTAAAGATATATCCAAATTCAGCAGGAAGGCTTGGAGTTGCTGTGGAACTTTTTCCAGATTGTGATTTGTAATGTATTTCAGAAGCCAGCAGAAATACCAACCACTTGATCTATTAAGAAAAGGCTGAATGAACCTTTTCACAGCAGAATATTTTTTTCCACACCAACCCTCATTACCCTTGGCAAAGAAAGGAGAAAGGAGAGACCAAATGCTTTCCTGTCAATAGAATTTCATATAAGCATTGTTTTCACATGAAGAACTTGGCTGCAAAGAGCTTGAAAATTGGAAGAAATTATTTTTTTAGAATTTTTTCCAGAAATGGCTTGACCATTGACAAAACTAAGGCCCAGGAAAGCTCAATGTCATTTGCTAGAGAACTACACAGTGGCAGAGTTGAGACTGGAATAACACTCACAGGTTCCTGACTCCTGAGCCAATTCTTCTCACCACAATACATCACCTTCTATCTGATCATAAACCATTGATTTATAAAACAAACAAACCAAACCCAAATACCACCACCACTGCAGTTGATACTATATTTTCCCTAAATATTCCTAAACCAATTGGCTATGACAGTTGGGAGAGCAGATAAAAGGAAGCCCTAGAGGGGGTCTTTTAAAAAATCTTTACTAAATATTTCCTAATGTATCAGTTTCCACTATGGGATCTCTTTAACATTGGATGTTCGTGGGGAAATATAGAGATGTAATCATCATTATGGTCAAATTCACATTTTGCTTAGGAGCCATCTGAGGAAATCCTACAGTTTGGGTGTGTCTCCTGGAACTCTTGTGTTGGAAACTGAACACTCTCAAAGAGGTTGAAGGTAGTGGGAAGGGGCCTTTGGAAAGTAACCAAGGTCAAAGGTTAGGGTTCCCATGGAGGCATTAGTGGCTTTAGAAAAAGACAGACATGAGCGAGTATGGCCAGCTCTGGTTGTGTGATGTGCTTTTCTATTTTATGATGTAGCAAAAAGCCTCTCAGCAGATTCCAACACTATGTTGTTGGACTTCCCAGCCTCATAGCCAGACCAAATAAAGCTCTATTTCTCCCCCCCCCAAATTACTCTATCTATGATATTCAGTTATAGTGACAGACAAGTCATGGAAGACAGGGAAGATATATAGGGGCAAAGGATCTCAGAGACCACCAGGTTCACACATATAATTGTAAATGAGAAATCAAAGCCCTCAGGAGGTAAGGGACTTGCTGGGCTATTCACAATCTGTTAAAAGGCAAAGCTATAGGCTGACTTTAGGTCTCTTGTAGTGAAATGCTTTTACTAACTTATCATCCTGTCTACTGTAGTACAGTGAGTTGATTTAAGCCAGAAAATTACATGCTCTGCTGTAAGCCTACATCCAGAAATACTGAATCTCTTGAACATCAAGGAAGAAATATGGCCATCAGAAGGTGATGTTTCTTGAGTGTTCAATGTTAGGCACTGTTTGAAGCCCTTTACACGGATTTACTATATCTCATCAGTCACATCGTTGAGGAAGATAGATATTAGAAAGTGGGGAATGCACATTAAGGTTGCAATGAAAAAAATGCATGAAATGAAAAAGGGTTTATACCTATTTTACCAGGTTAAACTACTAGCTACGGAATGTGATAATCCAAGTAAGGGATTTAGGATGCTTGTGCCTCACAAAACATACTACACATTAGCTACTGCTACCACATTTTTTTCCATACAAGTTTCAGCTTTAAAGTTATGAGCCACACAAGGTTCAAATTCTGATACTATTGGTGGCAGCCAGTTGCCACCAGTAGAGACCACAGTACAGTGTGGACTAAAATGTTCTCAAAGGCAAGACCCCACAGACCCCAAACAATAGAACTGAACAGATTTATATTGGGTGTCAGTTTTAAGGAGTTCAGAGGGTTCATTCATCATTTCCTCAACAATATAACATTCAAGTTGGAGAGGGAAGAAGGTATGGGTATTGAAAAGTTCTCTGAGTGAAGACAAAAGCCAACTGCAAAGACAAAACCAATTACTCAAGAGCAGTAGCAGGGATCCAGTTTCCTTAAGAAATACCTTATCTACTAGCTAAGCAAAAGAATATCACCATTACACGTAGCAATGAAAAAAGTATTCTTTATAGCGCCCATGGCAAGTAAACTACCTTGAAAGTTATCTACCAGTGATTGATTTACTAGGTGCTTACCATGGAAGTGAGATGAGGACTCTCTAAATCAATTCAGAACGAATGTCAATCATTAACTCTGCAACCTGGAAGCTAGAAAGAATTCACTCTGCTTTCTTACTTGTTGCTGCAGCAATGGAAAGGAGATTTTCATCTCATGGAAAGACCTCTGGGAAGACTGAAAGTATCTACAAAATGATTTCCTGTCACTCAGACATACATGAGCAAAGAAAAGCCCAGTAAACACTCAGAGGATAAACAATAATTATCACCATCATCATCACCTTACTAGTATTCTATCAAGTTGATACACATCTCATTAGAGAGTTGAAAATGGTTCCATAGACAGAGGCTAAATGTTAGTCAAGACCTGCTCTTGGTTAAACTTGAGTTTGAATCCAGGTTCTTGCTGTTTTCTGATGTGACTTAAGAGTTGCTAACTAAACCTCTCTATGCTTCGGTTTCTTCTCCTGTACACCAGAGGTGATGATGACTACTTGTCTGGCTCATTGATGCATTATCCATATATAAATAAAGCACCCACTGTGGGCTACACACTTGTCAAGGTGCTGAGTGATGGGTGAGACAGCCAAGAGAAAGAGCACATAAACATAAATCTACTGGATAGATGAAATAGTTATATAGAGAGTAAAAAATGTGGTGAACTGAAAAACGTAATCAAGGATGCCAAAAAAATTGCTTCTCTTAGGTGACATACAAAGAAAAACCTAAAATAAGAGAAAGGAGCTTGTTTCCAGCTGCATGGCAGCTGTGCTATTGTGTCCTAAACTATTTGAGAAGAATAGTTCCTTTTCCTCTAGAAACATAAATTCTTGCATAACAGCCGTATTACAGAATCAGCCTGGCTGATGGATGGACATCAATGGAAAAATGCATTGAGGAAAATGTGGTTACATCAACAGAACTCAGTTATCAAGAAGACTGAAATGTCATTTTCAGGAAAATGGATAGAACTAAAGATCATCATGCTTAGCAAAAATAGCCAAAGTTGGAAAGGCAGTATTACATGTATTCTCTGCTTTAGAATTTAGAGAATGAATTTACATGGAAGTAAAGGGGGATATTAGGGTTATGGAATATGAAAAGCATGAGGGAGATGTGGGGATAAGAAAGACTGTTAATAATAGGATCAAAGTATATACGTGTATGAAAATATTACAACGAATCCCATTAATCTGTTTAATTAATGCATACTACAAATAAAGGGAAAATAATAAACACATACTAAGGTAACAGTGAGATGCTGTAGTTCCTTCTATTTGTGTGAGTATTTACCAGAGGATGGGAGATGGCCTTCTTGCACAGCAGCAGGTGTTGAGTCAATACTGCTCTTGTGGATGTCAGCTAGAGAACAAACACTGATCTATAAACAGGATCATACCACATCCTTAGTGTCCTACTTCTGGGAATCTATCTTCTATAATAAAAGTATGTTTAAAAAAGCCCTCTACCCATCAAGATGTTTGTGGAAACAGTGTTTAAGAGAGTAATTTAGAATAGGCAAAAAATATTCAATTTGATTGAATGAATAAATAAATATCTAAGAGGAGCTCAGTGAATAATGGCAAAATTCCATTCCTTAATAATAATCACAACTTGTTACAGGTTGGGATTAAATATATCTCCTAAGTATTTATATGCTGAAGTCTTGGCCTTCAATGCAGCAATGTTCCAAGGTTGAGCTCTGGGGAAGGGAAAGGATCCCGAGGGATCTGGCCTCATCATTAGTGAATTCATAATTTGATGGGAATGGAAGAGGTTGGACCCAGATGAAAGCAGTGGTTTCTTGGGGTCTGTACCCCAGCCCAGCCCTCATTTTCTCTCCCCAACATCTCTCTGTCTCTTATCCTCCATGAGGTGAGCTGTTCTGCTCCACCATCTGCTTTCTGCAATGCCCAGAAGCAATCAAGTCAAGTGACCATGGGTTGCCTGATACCAATGAAACCATGAACGAGAATAATCCTTTCCTACCATTTAAATTGATTTTTTCTCAAGCATTTTATCACAATGATAGAAAGCAGACTAATGCAAATGAATAAAGAATGCAGGGTTTGGAATATTGTGCAGCCATAGGGAAGGAGGCATGAGACACTAAGAGGTGACATGCATATGATATATGAGATTCAAAAAGCTAAACAAAAGAACACACCCAAATAAAATCAGGGATGAGAATGGAAAGATCACCTCAGAAACAACCAAGATTCAGAACATTATAAACCTTTTGTTAAAATTTTTTATTGTGAAAATACCGTACAGAGGGGTTACAATTACATGGGCAAGATAATGAGTACATTTCTTATCAAGCATTGAAAGTTTTTTTTGTTTTGTTTTTGTTTTTGGTCGGCTATGGGACTTGAACTCTGGACCTGGGTGCTGTCCCTTAGCTCTTTCTCAAATCTTTATGCTAATGTTTCAGAATCTGGAAGAAATGTATGAATTTCTAGCAAATATTGACATGCCCAAACTAAACCAAGATGATTTAAACCAATGTAACAGACCAATATCAAGCATCGAAATAGAAACAACAATAAAAAACATCCCACCCAAGAAAGCCCAGGACTGGATGGATTTACAGCTGAATTCTACAAGGCCTTCAAACCAGAACCCACACCAATATTCCTCCCACTCTTCAATGAAATTGAAAGTGAAAGTTCACTACCAAACTCTTTCTATGAAGCCATCCAAACCCTCATCCCAAAACCAGACAGGGACTCATCAAAGAAAGAGAACTGTAGACCCATTTCTTTGATGAACATTGATGCAAAACTTCTCAACAAAATTTTGGCCAATCGACTTCAACAATTCATCAAAAAATCATACACCATGATCAAACAGGATTCATATCAGAGATGCAAAACTGGTTCAATATATGCAAATCAATTAATATAATTCATTATATCAACAAGAGCAAGGATAAGAACCACATAGTTATCTCAACAGATACAGAAAAAGCATTCGACAAGACCCAACACCCCTTTATGATCTGGAGAAACTAGGAATCCATGGAACATTCCTCAATATAATAAAGGATGTGTATGACAAACCTACAGCCACCATTATGCTTAATGGTGAAAAACTAAAGCCATTTCCTCTAAATTCAGGAATGAGATAACGCTGTCCGCTCTCTCCACTCCTCTTCAATTTAGTATTAGAATGCCTAGTTAGAGTAATAAGACAAGATACAAACATAAAGGGGATCCAAATACGGAAAGATGAAGTAAAACTCTCCCTCTTTGCAGATGATATGATCTTGTATTTAAAGAATCCCACAGACTCCACTCCTAAGTTACTCAAGCTGATCCAAAACTTTGGCAAAGTAGCAGGATATAAAATTAACCCTCAAAAATCAATGGCTTTTCTGTATGTCAGTAACAAGAAGTGGGCGGCTGAAATCAGGAAAGCGACCCCTTTTGTAACTGCCCCACAAAAAATAAAATACCTAGGATATCTAAAGAAGTGAAGGACCTCTATGATGAAAACTTTAAAAACCTGAAAAAGAACTAAGGAAGTGGAAAAACCTCCCATGTTCCTGGATTGGGAGGATTAACATCGTGAAAATGGTGATATTGCCAAAGGCTATCTACAAATTCAATGTGACACCTATCAATATCCCAATCTCATTCTTCAGTGAAATAGAAGAAGCAATCAAAAATTCATATGGAACAATAAAAGACCACAAATAGCAAAAACAATCCTTAGCAGAAAGAACAGTGCTGGAGGAATATCAATACCAAATTTCAAACTCTACTACAAAGCCATAGTAATCAAAACAGCTTCGTCCTGGCACAAGAACAGACCTGAGGACCTATGGAATAGAACTTAAGACCCAGAAATGAACCTACAGACCTATAGCCACCTAATCTTTGATAAAGGGGCTAAAAAAATAGAACGGAAGAAAGACAGCCTCTTCAGTAAATGGTGCTGACAAAATTGGTTTAACACCTGTAGAAAATTAAAGCTAGAACCTTATATATCACCCTGCACCAGAATCAACTCCAAGTGGATCAAAGACCTCGAAGTCAAAGCAGACACCATGAAAATATTACAGGAAGGAGTAGGAGAAACCCTAGGGCTCCTTGGCACAGGCCACAATTTTCTTAATAAAGACCTAGAAACACAACAAATCGAGAGAGGTTGGACAAATGTGACTGCATGAAACTGTAGGCTTCTACATGGCAAAGGGCATAGCTAGCAAGATCTATAGAAAGCCCATAGATTGGGAGATCTTCACTAGCCATACAATGGACAAGAGTCTCATATCTGAAATATACTTAGAACTCAAAAAAATTAAATCCCCCAACAACAAATCCTCATAGAAACAACTGCCCAATAAATGAGTGGGCTAAAGACTTAAAAAGAAACTTCTCTGAAGAGGTAAGAAGGATGGCCAATAGACACATGAAGAAATGCTCAACCTCCCTAGCCATAAAAGAAATGCAAATCAAAACAACACTGAGATACCACCTAATGGCTATAATCAAGAACTCTAATAACAACAGATGCTGGAGGGGATGTGGCCAAAAGGGAACCTTACTTCATTGTTGGTGGAAGTGTAAACTTGTTCAAGCACTTTGGAAAGCAGTATGGGGTTTCCTCAAAAGACTCCACATAGAGCTCTCCTATGAAGGGGAAGGGATGGTAGGGGAAAACAAAGGAGGAGGTAACAATGTTCCATAGGTAATGTACTCATTACCTTACTCATGTAACTGTAACCTCTCTGTACAGTATCTTTACAATAAAAATATTTTTAAAAAAGCTAAACAGAATCATTACATTTACCACAATATTTTAGAGAGGGAGAAAGCAACTGAGAAAGCCCAGAAAAAAATAAACCAAATGTAACAATGACCGCATAATAGATTATATTTATTTTTCCTTATTTTCCTATAATGTGGTAATACTACCTCTTTTTTTGGGGGGGGGGTCCAGTCATGGGGCCTGAACTCTGGGCCTGGGCGCTGTCCCTCAGCTCTTCAGCTCAAGGCTAGCGCTCTACCACTTGAGCCACAGCGCCACTTCCGGCTTTTTTCTTTTTGCTTATGTGGTGCTGGGGAATCGAACCCAGGGCCTCATGCATGCAAGGCAAGCGCTCTACCACTGAGCCACCTTCCCAGCCCCATAATGCTATCTCTTAAATAAAAAAAAAACAACTAACATCAGAAGAGAATGGGGAAAATTAAGTAGTGACTAATGATGATGAAGCTCCTAGTGGGCCTAAGAAGTTTTACTGAGTTAGAAACTACTTTTCATTATGTATCTTTAGTCATTGATTAATTGCTAATGTTTTTAATTTAATAAACTAGCTTACTTTAGATGAAGAATTATGAACACTCTAAAGATTTATTGAGCCCCACTTATAGAAGTCTTCATAATCTTAGATAAGCAAAAATCACTCTGAAATGCAAAAGTTAATAAATTCTGTTACTTAAAAGTGATTTATAGTAAAATTAAAAATAGAACAGATATAGAAAAAAAAAGATTGCTTGGCCAGGGAGGACATGAAGATCTAATATCTTGTTAATGGGCTAAACTTCGCTTCATAGGCTTGGTGTTGAAGAACACGTGAGCTGCTGTAGTGCTCACCAAGATGGGAAAGCCAGTGTCCTCTTGGAAAACACTTCCGTAGGGAGGCAAGCAGCCAAGGAAGAGAATCTACTTCAGCCAGAGCAGGAAGTGTCAAACTCCAAGCAAGGAAAGCCCAGTGTGAGAGAGGATTTTCAGGCAATCTGGATCTCCACAATTAACTGTTCCAATTAAACTGGCCCTGTTCTTCCCAGGAGACCTGAACACACTGACTTCAACAAAGACTGTCACTCAAATGTTCACATGACTAAACTTTGCGGAGTTGCTTTCTTTTGGGTTTTGATTATTATTATTATTTTTTTTTTTTTGGTTAGTCACGGGGCTTGAACTCTGGGCCTGGGTGCTGTCCCCTCAGCATTTTAGCTCAAGACTAGTGTTCTGCCACTTGAGTCAGAGTGCCACTTCCCGTTTTCTGAGTGGTTTATTGGAGATAAAAGTCTCATGGACTTTTCCTGCCTGGGCTGGCTTTGAATTGCGATCCTCAGATGTAAGCCTCCTGAGTAGCTAGGATTACAGGCGTGAGCCACTGGCGCCCAGCTGGTTTTGATTCTATTCTAATTACGGTTGCCAAAAAATAGTTTCTACCTGATTATTGAAAGGTTCTGGATTTTTGTTTTGTTTTGTTTTGAAGCAAGTACCGGTATATATTTTTTTTTTTTGGTCCAGTTGTGGGGCCTGAACTCTGGGCCTGGGCGCTGTCCCTCAGCTCTTCAGTTCAAGGCTAGTGCTCTACCACTTGAGCCACAGCGCCACTTCCGGCTTTTTTCTTTTTGCTTATGTGGTGCTGAGGACTTGAACCAGGGCCTCAGGCATGCAAGGCAAGCGCTCTACCACTGAGCCACCTTCCCAGCCCCAGTACCGGTAGATTTGATCTTATCTTTCTACTTCTTTGTGCTCTCCAATGCCACCATCCACTCTTGAATTCTGCATATCCCTTTTCTTCATCAGTGGCAGTGGTCACCTACTTTCTTAACCTAGATAAGAAGCTGACATCAGGTAAACAGAACTGCCTTTAACTGATTCATCACCAGAGTGGATGAGGTTTTGGAATCCCAGTCTGGAACTTTCAATGGGACTTCATAATGTTCTACATAATGTAGGCTAATCAATTTCTAATTCTCTCTGTTTCCTGGAGCATGTCTTCCCTAAGAGCCCTCTTCCTGGGATACATGTCTTTATCAGCCATAGCTTTTGATTAGAAGGAACAGAAAATGACTCTGCACATTTTTGAAACATTATCTACAGGAAATTATTGGATTTACAGAATGTAACCATGTTTGAATGATCAGGCTCACAAAGTGCCATTAATAAGAGCTCTGAAAGTTTGATAGTGGGAACTAAGCAAAAATCCTACTAACAGTCTGGTTCAAGTACTATGTTAGAAAGAAATTATACAGAATAAATAAAAAGCATAAAAACAAATAAACTAAACATTGCAGTGTAACGTTAAATTTAACAACAACAACATAAACCCCCAGATTTATAAGTAGATATTCTACCACTTGACTCATGCCTTTAGCTCACAGTGTTGATTTCTAAGAGAGTAGTTTTGCTACTAACTAGTCATATAACCCTACTTGAGCTACTTTCATTACTAAAATAAAACCATCTACAGAATGAAGAACCAGAGGAGAGGCTTATGTAAACTACGTGCCCTTCCTGGCCTGCATGTTGTATGACTCTATACCACCAGTGTTGACCTGTGGAAGCCCATTTTCTTGCCCACTCCACACCCTTGAGGACTACCCTGGCCATCCAGCACTGTCTGCTGCTGATTAAACTCCAATGCAGCCCCAGAGTCCTCCAGAAGAGCACCACACGTCACTACTATTCAGTTGGAGTTTGCAGGTCTGGGGAATCAATTTGCCCTTCCTGCTTCGAACTGCATTGTTCTCCTTTTACAGGATGAGCCAGACCAGAAAAGCCAAGACATCCTAACAGCATCACACAAAGTCTTTGCTGAAAAGAATCTCCAAGACCAGCTCTTGCCCTGCTGTTAAACATCAATCCAGCTTGTACAATCACCCTGGTAACCGAGTAAGATTAAAAAAAAAAACAAAACCCAAACCTATCCATCCAGCCTGAAAATTTCATCCTATAATTCAAACACATTGGAGGATTCTCAGTGTGGTGTTGTTCTTCATTCAGTCATACAGGCCTTGCTTTCTGTCCTTCATTTTCCATGTCCACACACCTGATGTCTGTACCATTTATATTCTGCTGGAAACCTCCAAACTAAACACAATGGGACTGAAAGAAACTCAGAAAAACCTGGGATCCGAGTCAGCTGGACTTAATAATCATAGAGTTTGGAAAGAGACATGTCAGAACTTCATATATTCCAAATCAGGATAGCTAAGGAAGACAGACATAACTGAAGGAAAAATGTTAAAAAAAAAAAAAAAAGAAAGAAAGAAAGAAAAAAGAGCCTAGCCAGATTCTCTCTTCCAAACCAAGCTTCATCTCATCAAATAAGATGTACTAATTAGGGGAAAACACAGCTACCTATATCTGAAAGACTTGCAATCACAGTGCCTTAGGACAGGAATCCGGCCTATGGACCCAATTCAGTCTGCCACCTGCTTTTCTCATTAAAGTTTTATCCCAGTGTAGTCATTGTTTATGTATTGTCTCTGCTGCTTTTGGACTACAGCAAAAGTTGGGCAGTTGTGACAGAGACTGCATAGCCCACAAAGCCTAAAATATTTAGTATTTTGCCTTTTACAAAAACATTTGTCAATAGCTGCCCAAGGGCATTAATTTATTTGTCTCATGTGAAGAAGGCCAGAGCTTAGGACTGCAGGGCTAACTGAACCATCAGAGAACCAACTCATTCTTTCTGCTTTGATTCCTCACACGTGACACTCCTTCTTCTCAGGCCACCTCGTGGTTCACAAAAAATGCAGGGGCATGAAGCACCAAACCCAAAACTGAGGCCAGAAAAAAGTAGAACAGTCCGTGGTAAGGGAGACCTTTGCTGTGCCTCTCTGATGTGTCAGCTCTCAGTATCAACCTTTCTTTTGCTTCTAGTTTATTTGCCAGAACTTAGTCATTTGTCATAGCTAGATGTAATACAAGGTTTTCATTGTTCTTTTATTCTTGGTGGTCACCAGCTCAGTTAAAAATATGAATCCCTAATGTTCTGGAGAAAGGAGCATGTGGAGGGTGAATTAGGCCAGGGACAGTCTTTGCTATAAAACATGATTTAGTGATCTCAAAAGTATCAGGATTTACACGTAACTAAGACCTCTTTCTGGTTTGGGGATAATAATTTTTTTTAAAAAAAGCAGAATTTGAATTGTGACATTCAAACTACAATTTCTATTATCTTAGGTCAATCAATTAGTGTGCATATTAGACCAGTACCAAGTAGTGACTGACCAATTCACTCCTTTGACAGGGTTTACTCAGTACCTATCATGTTCCAGGTCCAGGCTGAGACCCCGAGGCCCTGATCTCCAGGGATCCAAGTCAATGCCTGAGACATGAACAAATTATGTACACATATATATTTATAAATGTATGCATTGTATGCATTATTTATGATATATGTGTATAATACATATTATTGTTGTATTACATTGTATTATCTAAATTAATATTTTTAAAATTGTATCACTGCTGAATGTGTAGAAATGGGATTTTTTCTTGTCCTATTTCCTAAACAGTATAGAACAACTATTTACATAGAATTTGTGTTGTATGTAGTATCATAACTAATATAGAGTTTTAAAAGTATATGGGATGATGTGTGTGACACTATATGCAAAAATTGCCATTTTATATAAGGATCTTGAGTATCTATAGATTGTGGTGTTATTTTGGGGGGAGGAAGTGCTATCCTACAACACCCCCCTCCACCACTGAGGGACAAGCATATTTATTTATCTTGATATCTCTAGAGTCTGGAATAGGGATTGGCATTTAAAAGCTTACATTAATGATTTGTAGTTTAATTAATAAAATAGAGGAAAAATGCAACTAAATTATAATTAATATATAATTAATTTAAAGTGGTATCAGAATTCTTAGCACACTAAAAAGATTTAACTTTCCTTGGATTTTACTGCAGAAAAGTCAGAACCTCTGGGAACAACCTCATGGGCGTGGGTATTCAGAGGGACAGTGCAGGGTTGGTTTGGGACTTAAAACTAGAGTCACAATGGTATTTAAGCAGCTGATCCAGTAATGGCTGCCTTACAGTTCCATTGTCTCCCTTCTGCCATACCTCTCAGAGGAAATCAACAGGCTTTTTGGATTAAACTTGCCTTTGCTTAGAAGCAGAAAGTCTTATGTTGTTGTTGTAGGGGAACAGAGGTTCAGCTCGGCATATATAATTTTGAAACCAACTTGGCTTTCTACTGTTTTAAAACTACATTACGTTTTTACAATGGTCATTTTAGTTGTTGTATAAAGGCATGCTGTGAGAATGTGACATAAGCACACAGTGTGTGAAGATGAATCAGCAGTCTTGGTTGATGCTTCCCATGAGGAAAAGGCTCTAAGCTTGGCCTGAACAAGAGCAAAAGTAAGGTCCCTCTGCTAGCAGACCCAGCACTTACTGCTATTCTGCCACCTTACTTTTCTTTACTAAAAATAAAGGGCTACATGGCACCAACTTTCATTTTATGATAGAGGATTGTGGCCTCAAAGAGGTATAATAAAAGCAACAGTACATTTTTACCAACAGATCAGTATTTGTTATCTGGTCAGTCAGTTGTACAAATCTGTCTGGAAGCATTTGCCTTAAAACCTTCTTTTGGGCCAGGCTTCAACCCCGTTAACTTGTGAAAGCTGTTTCCACCTCCATCTTCCTATCCTCTCTTGTTTGGCCCTGTTGAGCATGGTCTCTTCTCTTCCTCTCTCCTTTTGCTCTGATGCCAACACTTTAAACATCTTCACTGCTTGGGGACACTGGGATAAGATGAGTATGAGGGGCAGAATGAGGTAAAAATCCAGAAAAGGTCTGGTGTCACTAACGGGTCATGGGTGTTTGATAGTCTATCTGATTTCCTCCCAGTTATGTGTATCTTCCTCGCTGAGGTGCAGGAGAGGGCTGGATGAATGTGTCACATGCCATCTGCTGAGCTTTGAAAACTGTCTCTAGATTTCAGAGAAGACAGACAAAGGTAAATCTGGAAGTTGTATGGAAGAGCTGGTCTTCAGGAATAGATGGGATTTATATGATCAGTAGGTTACCATGATTCTCAACCTGGAACCATTTTGTAGTTTTGCTCTCTGGTGGGGGGCAGGATTCAATAATAAGGGGAGACAGTTTGGAGGGATGAGGTGGGAGCTTTACCAACAGGAAGAGGGTCAGGGAAGATAAGATACTAAATATCATAGAATGAACAGGATAGCACTTCACCTCAACAAAGAATTATCTGAACCCAAATGCTGAATAGTGATTAAACTGAAAAGCTTAGAGTTAGGCAAAGGACATTCAGAGCACGTACAATATTATATGAAAAAATTTTCAAAATCAATTCATCATCATAATTACAAGGGAGAGAGGGAGAAAAATGAGGGAAGGGGTAACAAATTAGATAAGAAATGTAATCACTACTTATGTAACTGTAACCCCTCTGTATATCACTTTGACAAGAAAATTAAAAAATAATTCATATCACACCTCATCAACTTCTACTTGACTTAATGTTTACATATGAACCAATAGAAAGACATATTTATGTGTAAATATGAATTTGACCTTGCTCCAGAAGATAAACTAGGAGAGACCATGTTAGGATCACTGGTATTTACTCTTTCATACAGTGTTCCACAAATCCTGCGTACAGAGGCACAACAAACATTTGTGTGCTATTTATCTTTATATGCTTCTTCTTTGAGAGTGAAAGCTTCCCAAAACCCAAGGACTAGGTTTGCTGTACTTCCTGTTTGTCCAAAGCACTCAGAACCATGTCCTGGGATGGGGAGTAGAAGTGGCTCCGAGGGCCAAGTTGGCTGGGGTTAAGACTACTACTAACCAACTCTGTGACCTCACCAAATCACTTCCCTTTGTAGACCCCATTTATTCATTTGTGTAGATAAGAATATATGGTTCCTAAATTAGAGGCTGAATTAAGTAGCTTAACATATAGCCAGTGCTTAATGTGGTCATATAGCATTAAATGATGGGGATAATTTGTTAGATAATTTGATGCTTGTGGATGTCATAGTTTGTTCTTACACAAACCTAGATTATGTAAGGGTATGATTGGTGTATATATACATATGTATATGTATATATATATATGTGTTTATATCTATGTATAAGTGTGTGCATGTATAATTTAAATTCCTATAAGTTATATATCAACATATCAATATCTATCATATATCTGTCATCTTTATATATCAGTGGCATAGGCCTCTTAGTTGGCTATGAATCTATAGAACATGTTACGGTACTACATACAATAGATAATTTATCACAATAGTAAGCATTTATGTGTCCAACAGAAAAGGCACAATAAAACTACTAGAGAACATGACCTTTTCACTTCTGTTTCAATCTACTGGGACCATGGTTGTATATGTCACCTATCATTGGCTAAACCACTGTTTGGCAGCAAATGATTATAAATATTTGCAGGCACATGAAGTATTTAAAGAAAAGATAGGGTTAAAAAATCTGTCATGTACATAGGACTATATAAGATGATGCTAAGTGAAATAAACCTCAAGATATTACTACTGTTTTAAATGTGATTTTATTAATTTTTTTTGTTTCCTTTGTATATTCTTTCCCTCGTGGCATCTCCCCTACTGTCACTGTACTTGATTTTGGTACCCTGCACCTTGTGTATACATTTGTCTAATCTGTAGGGGAAGAGGAATAACAAAACACCGAAACAAGGATACAGGATGACCCACTGCAACAAGGATACTCATGGGACAGTATATTGGAAACAAACTTTAAAACTTTGGGTGGGGGAGGTGGGGGAGGGAAGGGATAGTGGGACAACAACAAGGGAAGGGGTAACAATGATCGACAACTAATGTACTCATTGCCTTACTCATGCAACTGTAACAGCATCTTTATAATAAAAAAAATCTGTCTTCAATCTGGGCTACAAAGTGAGAGACAACCTAAAAAGAGCAAGATCTGTCTACAAACTGCCAAATTAGGAAGGAGGAAAACCAATAATACACCATGGCCTTTTATCTTCCAGGAGTTCAGACATTTAAGAGTTTTCTTCTTCATCATGTAATAAGCAGAGAAGTCATAGAATATTAATGGGCAAAAAGCATTTTGCTTCATAACTAATGTTCTATCTAGTTTGACTGCAACCTCTAGTTCTTGCACTAGATTTATTGCTACAGGTTAGTTCTACTTTTATTGTGACAGTATGGTAAGTCAACATACAAAGGAACTGAATACTTTGTTATGGTTGAATACCACTAGTCTTCTTTCTGTATAAAAATTACTTCATTCCACTTTTATATTCTTCTCTATTACAAAGCTCTTTCAAACATACAGGATGTTTACATTTTAATTGCTTTGTAATTAGTATTTCTGAAAATTGCATTTCCTACCTTCTGCTTCCTTGTCCCTCATTGTGTCTAGTTTCTCAGGGTTCTCTCTATATATCTTGTGGAAGGACAAGAACAGAGGTGGGATAGGTAATTCATTCATTAACAAACACAGTTATTTACTTGGCATGCAAACAGGACTAATTGATTATGAGTGTCCTCAAGGCTTTTGCTCTCAGCTTCTAAGATACAAGAGTGAACACAGCCAGCTAGCCTCTGCTTTCCAGGATGAAATACTTTTGAGGATGAAAGGAAAAACTAAACAAGTATATTCAGCTTTCTCATTGTTGTGCTAAAATACCTGACATAAAGGAGGAAAGATTTCAGAGGCTTCACTCCATCATGGCAAAGCAGAGTAGCAGAGTAGTTCTTCTCGTGCAAGCCAGAAAGTAGAGAGAGAGAGAGACACACACACACACACACACACACACACACACACACAGAGAGAGAGAGAGAGACAGGGAGATTCTTAGCCACTGAGAGTCAGCTCTCTCATTTTTTCCTCCTTTTACTGCATCTAGAACCCAAGTTATGAGGTGGTACCACCCACATTAAGAGTCGGTCTTCCACACTTAGTAAATCCTCAGTGGAAATGTCCTTAGAGACACATGCTTCTCAATCCAATGGGGTTGATGGGTAACAAAGATTAACCATCACAAGATAATAGATGCAGTCATTTCTAACCTTATTATGAAGAGAATCAATTGCATGTTGTGTTAGGTTTGTCTGGCTGCTATAACAAATTATCATAAACTTATCATAAATATAATAAACTCTTATGATTGCACTTGGAGCCCACCAGATAGTCCAGGATAACCTTATTGTAAAATAAGCAAATGAACAATCTGCAATTCATCCACTTTTTTTTTCTATTTTTGAGATCTTATTAGGTAACTGATGCTAAGAACCTGTGATCTTCTTGACTCAGCCTCTTCAGTCCAAGGATTACAGAGGGACACTACCACACCCACAAATAAATGCGCTTTCTAGATGAGAACAGAGTTTTTAATAGCTGGGGAAAAAATAAAACAGTTCAGGAAGGCTTCTGATAACTGAACAATGAGACAACACAGTTTTTAATGGAATTGCTCTGATGCAGTATGAATGTGCTGAGTTTAATTTTTAATTTCTGCAATGGTTGCCGGATTTTATGGTGTCACTATTCTGCTAGATCCGTCTGAAGCTTGAAGATTCCTCTCACTGAATTACAGCCTTCTGTTCCTAAAAAGGTCTCATAAGGATGAAGCCTTGACAGTCTAACAAAACCTCGCATCATCAGCACCCCTTCCTGCCCCTGATTATATAACAGATTTGGCTGCATATGTGTCACTTTGCCTTGTTGGTGTGCAGCCCTCTCTTTCATTCTGGATTCTTGCCTGTGTTCTCCATGCAACTGCAAGCTCTCAGCAGGAGAGAGGAAGTAGCCCATTGCTCTTACGTGGCTGGTCCTTCTGCACAATGGCTTCAGAGTCCTGGTGCCAGCAGTTGCTGAGTTAGATGATTTCATAAAGAGTATGCAGCAGGATGCAGACACTGTCCATCAGAAAGATTCTGGCATTCCGTTTTCGGAGAAAATTGGTAATACCAATGCACATGTGAGCATTTGTGTATGCTAGCCTGATTCACATGAAGACAAGAACTCCACAACGCATACCTTAGCCTGTTTTCTCTGAGTTTTAACCTCCTCTTATTTTATATTGAATTAGATCTCATTAGAAATTACCTTTCATACAACACAATTTCATTTTGCTGTAAAAATCTCTGACCTTGAAAACAGCAAAAGAGATCTGAAATTTCCTAAATTTAAGAAATGATTCTTTGGACTGAAATTTTGAGAGAATTAAGTCTTCCAGGCAAAATGAATATGTATGTCAGTGGTAGGTTTATGCTGAACAAAATGAGCTGTGGAAAATTGGAAATTATTTTCTTTGATTCCTCTCTAATTTGTCCTCGAATCTACCCCCCAGGATTAAGTGCCAGCACAACCTCATTTATTTTGCATTCTCTGACTAAGAACATTGAGTCGCTTGGACTTTCATTCTGCTATCACAGCCCAAAGAAATGTTCTCCCCTCCGCTCTGTGGGCAGGAGTGTTAAGGAGATTGTTCTCTGTAACACAAATGTGAAAAGTGTTTGAGTATAGGTGTGTTGTAATTGTTATGCAAATCTGAATTGAAATTCTGCTACAAGTAGCTATAATGTTCACTTCAGTAATTGCTTTTGTGAACATAGTTTCTTACAAAGTCATAGCTTGCTGCTATGGAAGCAATGACATTAACAGGAATAACAGTGGTGCCACAAATCTTCAGGGATCCTTCTCTAATGGAAAGGAAAATTCTAAAACTAAAAATATACTTTTTATTTGCAACTATGGGAATATAAACACCAGAAAAACACAAGAGGACTGTATAATTGGGGCATGGAAGGTATTTTATCTGGTGGTTTTAGAGAAAGGAGTCATGGGATGAAATCGAAGTTTTAAGTCACTACAACTGGCGCAAAGAAGAAAAAACTACACTCAAGAAAGAGGAACTATTAGAAAGGAGGTATAACTTTACCCAACTGCCTGAAGGTACCCCATTTTCCTCACTAACGGAGTAAGTGTACATCTTACACTAATAACTCCTGAGTTTAGATTACTTATGATGTCATGATTTCTATTCCCACAGGGATAGACAACCATCCACTATCAGGATAGAGTCCTTACTTTAGTTATTTAGGAAATCTTGATTGAACTTTATTTTATAAAGTCATTAAAAATGTGTATGCTTAAAATACTGCAATATAAGAGAAATACCCCCTTGCTCTAAACATCATCCCCATTTGGACTTTTGAAAGCATATTATTCAGATCAGTAGCCTCCCTCATTTAAATTGACCTCTATTAGCATTATTAGCAAAGACTATGAAATGGTTTTCTGCATGTTTGAACTTGATGATCTTATTATGCTAGTTGTAAATTATTTATACTAACGCTGATTCATAAAACTTCATTATAGAATATTTCTCAGGGACCTCTTTGTTTCTGGATTTTTTTTTTTGCTTTCTTCTGGTTTTTAGAAGTTTTAGAGAATTAAAAGGAGAAATCCAATTTCCTATATTTCAATTCACTGTAAGGCTACGATAGACTTGTATTAAAAAGCAAGACTTGGATTTTTGTTAATCGAATAAATATTTGATTTTTATTTTGGCAGTACTGTGATGTGAACTTGAGCCCTTGCACTTAATGCACAACCATATATTCACTCCTTCGAGCTATTTGAAAACAGCAAGATTACTCCTGGGATTTACAAGTACCTCCTTTTGTTAGCAGGCTGGCAGTAGAATCATCACTTAGAAAGTTGGGTATATTTTATAAAAGATGTTTCTATTAACTTACATTTTCCATTGACTAAATAACTAAGGAAAAAAACCTTACCCCAGACTTTGTAATGAGGAAAATTATTAAGGCTAAAGATTTAAAAACTACCTTGAAGAAGAAAAAAAAATTGTTACTGAGAATAGATCTAGAATGACCCCTTAGGTCAGATGTTCCATTGGTGCTGCACTGTAACCATTTATGGTGGATGATGAGGAATTCTATTTTATTTATTTATTTTGCTGCTAGAATCATGTCACAGATGTGGCTAGACAATTCCTGGGACAATGCACATGTAAAACAAATTTTTAAAAGTTATGCAACAACATCATCATGATGATATCTTGGCCATCCAAAAAAAGATTGAGTAACTAAATAAATATTGATGATTGGCAACGATTTGGAAGAATGAGACTACATAGTAATTTCCAATGGCAAGTCTATCAAAAGATTTCCACTATCCATAAAGTCTCCTAGTTGATACTTATTACTGCCATGCAATCTGTATTTTAATAAAATTTTTAGTTTGGGGAAGTCTTTGTTGCTGGCTGAAAGACCTCATGCAAGCCCTGGGGTATTGTAATAACACATTAATGCAGCATTACATTAATCAGTGGTACCACAGACACACTCATTTTAAAATAAAACAACTGCAAAACCCACATCTGTGCTGGATGGGCAAGTGTGATTCTGACTTGGCAAAACATCACATTTCAAATGCAGCTATCGTGAAACAAATCCCATTTGGTACCCTTTATATCAACAAGAGAAAACACTGACTGAGCAAAGGTAATGTACTTATGCATTCATCATTTATCATCAGAATGCATAATGTGAAAAGAATAAGACACAGAGCCAACAAGAAACATTCCTTTAACATTAATTAGCAAGCTTCTAAAGATCCTTATCAAAAGGATGCAAACAGGCCAGGCTGCATAAATCACCACACTCCAGCCGCTCTGTGTCTCCAGCAGCAGCCAAGCCACAATCACTGCCTCTTTGAATCACAGCCAGACTGTCACCCTCATGTGGCTCTGGTTTTATCCACTGGGGGATTTCAGGAGATTATCTGGATCATTTGGAGAAAGCGGATTTCACATTTTACTACTCCAGCCTCCGTTTGTGGCTGGTGTGCTCTGAGAATGAAGCCACAGATGGACTTACTGTCCAGAGAGGCCAATTTTCCTGCTTTAAGGACTACCCAAAAATTTGAGATACATGAAGAGCATTGGAAGTCTGAGGCCAAAAGTCTTGCAAAACAGTACCTGCCAGGTAGAATTCTTCCTTGTGTCTCCAGCAACTGTCTATTATCAGAAGAAGAAAGCAATCTCTAGACAGCTAGGTACTGGTGGCTCACACTTATACTCTTAGGGTTACTCAGGAGGTTGAGATCTGAGGATCACAGTTCAAAGTGAGCCCAGGAGTAAGGTTCGTGAGACTCTTCCCTTCAGGTAACCATTAAAAATCCAGAAGTAGAGCTGTGGCTCAAATGACAGCATGCCAGCCTTGAGTAAAAAAGCTCAGGGACAGCACCTAGGCCCTGAGTTCAAGCCCAAGTCTTGGCATAGTACACACATACGAATCTATGAACAGAGGATAAAGTAGCATATTTTTCATTGTGGGAAGTAACATTTCTACTAAATATCCCTGGTTTACTTACATTCCATGAAAACAACTACTACTTTGCCTTGTTTATAACTGTCAAATTTCTAACTTTCCATCTTGGAAACCATGTCCTCATCTCCAAGACAGAAAATCCCCTCTCTCATCCTAAGGACTTAGCCTTTACTTTTGCTCCCAGGTTGTTTAGAATCTTCTTTTACTGATCATCTCTAAGAGGAGTGAAAGATAACAATACATTTTTCAGGACATCTCCTGCCAGTTCCTCTCCCCTTGAACCTGAGCTGGGTTGCCCAAGAAGTGTATTGGGAGTGGTGCTCTAAGCTTCTGAGGCTATGTCTTCAAAACCATTATCATTTTGATTGGCATTCTAGAATCTTGCTCTGGGAGCTATAATCTGTCAATAAGAAATCACTAAAGAGGGGAGGGGAGGCTGGTAATAGGGCTCAGTAGTAGAGTGCTTGCCTACCATGCATAAAGCTTGAGGTTTGATTCCTTAGTTCCACATAAACAGAAAAAGCTGGAAGTAGTGCTTTGGCTCAAGTGGTAGAGCTCTGTCTTGAGCAAAAGAAGCTTAGGGACTGTGCCCAGGCCCTGAGTTCAAGCCCATGACTGGTTAAAAAAAAAGTCACTACAGGGCTAGAGAGGCCACGTTCAGGTGCTTTCCCACGCACCCTACCAAGACACAAGACCACATAGGCCAAAGGTCAATGCCTCAATTCCACACTAACACAATCCTGAGAAATACCATGATTGGTGCTTGAAGCCAGTGGGTTTGGGGTACAATATTGCCCACAATATCCACAGTTTCTCTTTCTATGGTTTAAATTACCTGTGGTCAAGTGGGCTAACAATACTAAATAAAATATTCCAAAATTAATTAGAGGTGTGTGTGTATGTGTGTGTGTGTGTGTGTGTGTGTGTGTGTGTGTGTGTGTGTGTGATCCTGGGGCTCATTCTCAGGGCCTGGGTGCTGTCCCTGTGCTTTTTTGCTCAAGGCTAGTGTTCTACCACTTGAGTCACAGTTCCACCTCTGACTTTTTGATGGTTAATTGGAGATAAGAGACTCTCAGACTTTCCTGTCCGAATAGGTTTTGAACTAGATCTTCACATCTGAACCTCCTTACTAGCTAAGATTATAGGTGTGAGCCACTGATGCCCAGCCATAATTAGTAAGTTTTAAATATCACATCACCCTGAGTATGTCATTCATCTAACTTCCTATTAGCACATAGTCATTTCTGTTATCTCACATTATCACAAAAGGAAGAGTGAGTATAGCACAGTGCATATTTTCATAGAGACCACATCTGCATAACTTTTTATTACAGCATAGACTATAACTGTTCAACTTTAAATATGATTGTTAATTTCTTATGGTGCCTAATTTATAAATTAAACTTTAAGACAGGTATGAGGTATGTACAGAGAAAATACATAGTACATTGAAGGATTTGCATTAATACTTATTCTAAGTGCAGGTCTCGAGACACATTCCCCTCAGAAAAGGAGGAACCACTGCGGCACGTTGAGAAACAATAGGTACCAGAATAAAACCCTCTCCAACCTCTATTTTTCCCTTTTCATTAATTCTAACTTGTAGCTACTACCAATCTGTTCTTCTTCTCAGTGTTAGAATCCTCCCTTAGGCCCACTCTGCCTCCCTCAGGGGTAACCATCTTTAGGAACACTGGTCTATGCTCACTGCTTCCATTTTCTCACTTCACTCTCTTTAAACACATAGCCATCTGGCTTTCACAGCCTTCATTCTAAAATGGCAGAATTTCAAAGTCTGGAAGGGACCGCAAAGGTCATGTCATCCTGCCATATGTCCTCTACTGAATTCCTCTCTAGGAGGTCTCTTCTCAGCAGTAGGTGGTGTGTCAACAATGCTACAATATCTCTAGGGATATGATAGCTGGTGTCACCCAAGGATGCTCATTCTATCTTTGGGTATCTGAGATGGTGAGGAAGTTCTCTCTCTGCTTCTGCCCAGAATTCTGTCTTTAAAGCTTCCATTCATAGGTCCTAAATTTTTTGCTTCTTAATGACATAGGAAACAGTGAATTTCTTCAGTGTGAAAGAATTTGTAATTGTCCAAGTAACACAGGGATTACATGGTGGTGAGAGAGGAAAAGAAGAGTGCACATCTTACACTTCTTCCTTTCTGAACATTTTACTGTTACTTTAAGCTGATCTTAAAACCAATATATAAAGTTACAGGGTGAAATTCACTCTGTCCCAAGAAGGGTGAAATTCACCTAATGCTTGAAAAGCATTCCATTTGGTTCTGGGAACTATGGATGTAGTCCAGTTGACTAGAGAATGACACAGAATAGCCTGGTGGTTTATGGTATGCACAGTAAAGTCAGAATGCCTAGGCTAGAACCCTGGCTTGCTGCATTGCCCTCTAGCTACGTGACCTTGAGGAATGTTCGCTAACTAAAATTACAGCCCCTTCCAGGAAACCAATCTTGTTCAATTGTTTCACAGTCAAATTCCAACTTAAACACAATCAAATTAGGGTTCCCCCCTTTCTTCTCTTTTTCCTGGGATAGGATGTAAATTCTAAGATAGGTCACATGCATTATGACATCAGCGGAGCAACATCTGGTCCATTTGCTGCTTGTTCCTTTCCCTCTCTGTTGGGAACTTCAGCCCACAGTGTGTTTTTGCTGATGACATCGTTTCTGTTTCCACCGCCCCTGGCACAGAGACAGCATCAAATGTGCTGACCGTGTTCCTCCATCAGAACACCGAGGCCCTCTGAATCCCTCTCAGGGCAGCCTCTGACACCATGGGGAAACAAGATGCTCTGTGCTTCCTGGAAACGTCTACCACCCTCCGCTGTGTTTCCTGGCCATTGCTATGCTGCCATTCCCATCCTGGAAAGATTCTTCAGCTCCAACCCAAAACCTATATACTGCAGAGTTTCCCCAAATACTTCGGAGGCTCCCATTCTCAGGAGAACAAGGTCATCTAAACTGCAGATCCCCCTGCCAACTGCTGAAAGGTCATCTCCTTTCCTCCTGGGGACCGACCGTTCTCAAACGTCAGCCTTCCTGCTCCCCGGTTCTAGACTGACGTGAGGATCGTCAAGTTCTGGCTCTTGATATACAAAGCAAATCTTGTCGATCTTTTTTTGTTGTTGTTGTTTATCTTTTAAAAAAACCCTGTCTTAACTTTTTGGAAATAACAAAACAAGAGCTACAAAACACATTCTGACTATCTTTTATGAATTGTATGACCCAATTTTCAAAGTCAACAACCAAGAATTTGTCTGTATTTTTTGCAATTAGCCTATCCTTGAAGCTAAAAGCTTCAGGGGCATGAAGTAAAAAGGAATCACCAAGAAAGCAAAACAAACAACGGCAAAAAATATTTAGGGTTTTAAAAGACAGTCCTGATATAATTCTTTGATTTGGTAGTGCTTAGTTTATTCCTGAAAACTGTTATTAAATTAAATTGAATTTTCCACCAATGACACAATGGGAATGAAGAGAAAAAGATGCGCAGAGGTAGTTCATATGCAACATGCTAAAACAGAAGTGGTTAAAAGAATCTGGATGTAAAGCCTGACTTTATTCTCACTGCATAACTTCACTCACTGTTCATGCCTCCATTTCTTGCTCTGTTCACCGGCATATGCACACACTCAGGCAGAGTCTGTTGCTGCTCTACTATGATAGATGTGGGTAAAGTTATAGGGAAGGGGTAAGAATGACACTGTCAATTAGATTTACAATCAACTTTCTAGTTTCTGGGGTAGAACAAGAAGTGGTTCCACTTTCCTCTATATCATTGTGACTCTTTAAAAAATACAGTCTATGTGTGTCTACTTTACTTTTATCCTGTTTCTATTCTAGTAGGATAGAAAGGATAGGATTCCCCATTCAATGACAAAGAGCAAAATTAGGGTTGATGCTTCCTCACACCTGTGGGCAGAGCAGAGGGTGGTGGTGGTATCCTTGGCCATGGGCTTCTAATCATATTGAGGGGGAAAAATGGAGCATTTGCATCTCTGATGGATTTCTCAGGTCTTTCTACTTCTGCAATCCTCTGGGGTTAGTCTTGATCATTGAGCTATGTGGCTGGCAAGCCAGTATAAGTACTGATAAAATTCTTTAACAATTTGTAGTTTAAAGGCAACCATGAACTTGAAGTAAAACGCTATCTTTGCACCTAAATCAAATGCTATGTTATAATGAAGTTGCAAAAGAAAGCTTTAGTTTTAAGACCCACACACTTCAGCTATTAGAGAACAAGCTGGCTGGATGGGTCATAATAGAACATTGAGTAGTGAAATAAGGTTTGCCTGAGCTTCCTAGATCAGTTGTCTTATGAACTCTTTACAAATGAAATGATTTAATGACTCAAGCAGCAAGGTAAATGCTGACGATATTTACTGAGGTAGAGAACAGGCTTAGATAGGGCTCCATATTTCAGTTTGGGATATGCTACATATGAAATGTTTATGAGTAATGCAAGGGACAGATGAAGTAGGATCAGAGCTTACATAAAATGTACATATGGGAGCTTCACTGACTTAGATGAACCCTGGAGTAGAAAGAGACCCTTTAAGAGAGGCTGTAGGATGAGAAGAGTCCAGAACTAGTCTGTAAATGTTACTAATGTTATTAATTGGTAAATGTTCAAAAGAGAAGAAGCCTGAAATAAAATTGGGAAAGAAGCACCTAGAAGAAAATCAGAGGGAAGGAGAGATTCTCATGAAAGAATGAGTCAAGAGTTAGAGGAAAAACCAACTGCTCAAAGAGTCAGGGAAGTGGGAACTAACAAATGTCCACAGATTTGGTCAACATGATGGTCAGTGATAAGTGCATTTATCACAAGTGATGCAGTTATCAAGTGATGATGCAGAATTCTGACTCAAGATGGGGTAAAGGGCACAGAGAACCCAAGTGTTCTAGCTGTTCTACTGAGAAGAAGCCAAGTGTTCTAGTTTAGCATCTCTTGGGAAAAGCCTGAAGCTGAGTGAGAAAAGAAAGCAGAGATTAGATGGCTCTGGAATTAATGAGAATTCAGTGTATATGAGGGCGAGGACACACATCTTTTCATGCCAATAACTTATATGACCTTTAATGTCAACTGAAATTATGACATCATTTTTACAATGATGTGGTTGTCTTCATGTTCATCCACTAATAAAATATGTTTTAAAAACTCTTCATTTTCTTGAGGAAATTTAACATCCATTTTTAACCACTTCAGCTATTAATGCATACAGCTGGTTACCAAACCTAACCTGTGTCCCAACACCCACTCACATGGACTTCTTAGCTTGAGTCTCACTAGTACTCCAAATCTGCAAAAGAAGCCATAAAAAGCATTCATTTTCCAAGGTGGGCCCTTTTTATTTAATCCCCTGATTTTCTTTAATGGGATATGCAGACAGAGTCATACTCAAAAAAGCAAATCTCTCTTTGCTGTCACCAGAAAACCATCTCACGGTTTCTGGGTTGGAGCCTTTCTCGTGGTGGTCCTTTGCCCGGAATAATCTCCTCATCACTTCCATCTGCTAAGGACCTACCCCTTCCTTTAGAGCTTAAGAAAGCTGAATCAGGGAACTATTTTCTGAGCCTTCCAATGGGATGTGATCTCCAGTCTTTTCAGGCTTCTTACATACTTTCTTCAAAGAGACTTGAGAAACTGCCTGCTGAAAGTTTTACCTCCTCTGTGCCACTTCCGTCAAGGATCATACAGCCCATCCGGAAGTGTCGATACACCGTGCATTAGTCTTGATAACAAAGCTGATATAACATGTACACCTCACATCTTAGAGGTTTTTATCTTGCTACGATGACAGACAGCAGCCGCTCATGAAAGTTTTATTTCATTAACTCAAAAGCAAATTGGTAATGAACGCTGTACATGGAAATGAGTTCTTCCAGGCATATGCATGCATTCAGAATAAGTGATACACTGGAAAGCTAAGAGATGATCTGAAGCGGGGCACTGGAGGCTCGTACCTGTAATCCTAGCTACTTGGGAGGTTAAGATCTGAAGCTCGAGGTTCAAAGCCAGCCTGGGAACAAAAGTCTGTGAGACTCTTGTCTCCCAATTAACCATCAAAAAGCTGGAAATGGAACTGTGGCTAAAGTGATAAGAGTGCTAATCTTCAGCAAAAAAGCTCAGGGTCAGTGGCCAGCTCCTGAGTTCAAGGCCCATGACCAGCACACACACACACACACACACACACACACACACACACACACACACACACATTTTAACTGTGCCAAATATGAACACTGAGGCATAGCTAAAAATTATTTGTATATCTTGAAACAAGGATATACTTAACTTTTTAATGGATTGTTTCATGTCTACATAAAATTAGAAAGAATAGCATAGCATCTATCATCCAACTTCAAAAATCAGCAATATGTTCCCAATCTAATTCTTCTATTCATTAACCCCACTGCCTTGTAAAGCCAAGGCCAGATGTCATATCATTTCACGTATGTATCTCAGTAAATATGCTTTGTTTTATAATCTGGTCTTACATTAAACTTAATAAAATTAATTCTAGGTATTTACTATGCTTTAATATGTAATCTTAGTTCAAATGTCCTAATTTTGTTGTGCTAATTTTGTTTGGTGAATATTGATTTAATGATTTTGAAGCAATCTAATGCAAAATGTCAACTCTTGATCCTTTTACCATATGTGCCGAAAAAGGTTACGTAGAAAACAGATCTTCAATTTTTTTTTTAAAATTTAGTTTCCTTTGTTTAGTCCCTTCCTTTTTCTGTGACAATAATCTGACTCTCTTTGTAGTTCATCAAGAGATGGGAAAGTATCTTGTGTCTCTTTCTAAAAGAACAAATGCACTAGCACTTTAAAATGACATTTCCTGAACATTAGTTAGATACCCATGAAACCTTGCAACTTTTGTAAGCAAAAATAATGAGTTCATGCCCTTAACTAGAAAGGAGCATATACATGCTCCTTACATTCCCTTCCTAAGGGCTTAAATGCGGGTATGGTGTGGTGAGCCATTAGTTTTCACATAAGTAAAAAGAAACTGTAGTGCAACCAGTAGCAATCAGATGAAAGAGCCTGGGACACTGGATGACAAAATAAATGCAGAACTTTTGACTCTTCTACAGCTACTCTTCTGATTGCTTAAGATAGAAGGTAAAATTCAACCATGTTGGATTACTTTGTGACAATTATTGGGAGTTTCTCTTCCCCACATCACAGGTAATCAAATGTTGTTTGCCTTTGTTTCTAATGTAGCTGGCATTCTATCCTAAAGTTCGATGATGTCAACTGATGTTAACAGTTTATCCCACAAAATGCAGCAAAGTAGAAAGCTTAGCTACATTTGATTCCAGGAAAACTTTTGTTTGAACCCTTTTTGTTTGAAACTATCGGACATTTAAAATAATCTGTAAATAGGAACAACAGAGCTCTCTGGGATTCTAACTATAGAGAATAAGTAAATCTAGGTATATCAGAGAAGTAAATGCAGAACTTGGTACTGTAGGTGGAATAATCTAGATTGCTTCTCTCCCCTTTGCTTCCTGTGAATGTAAGTTAGAGGGTCTGAAAGTTTCCACATATCTAATATTACTGTAGTCATTCACTTCTCCAAGACTTTTCCAAAATAGTACAATTACCTCTGGACCCAGAATCTACAATACTATTTTCTTTTTAAAGGGCAGGAAAGAAGCTGTGGGAGACATTTGTGGATGAAAAACTTGGTCCTTCACTCAAGAATCATATAGCCCATCCAGAAGTGTTGATACACAGGGCATTCGTTTGGCTAACAAAGTTGATGTAACATGTAAGCCTCCCATCTTCAAGGTTTTATCTTTCTATGATGACAGATGTAGTAAAGCTCCATTCCACCCAGGTCATTCAGGGATTCCAGCTGGCAGAATTACTAACCTAGAAACAAAACTCAAGGATTCCATAGGAAGCATCTACAGGCTGGAACTTCAAGGGATTATCCTTGAAGTTGAACCTTATGGATCCAAAAATCCAAGGATACTCAAGTCTCTTACATGGTATTTGCAAAGAACTTACACAATCTCCTTTGTAGATTGCATAGATACTTAATACAATATAAATTATATACCAACCATTGTAAAACTTTTGTTGAGGAAATAATGACCAGAGGACAAAAGTCTGTACATGTCCAGTACAGATGCCATTTCTTAAAAAAATATTTTCAAACAGCAATTTGTTGCATTGCACATGCAGACACCACCAATTACATTGAATTGTCCCATGGTGCTCATGGACAGACTTAAGAGCAATGGATGCTGGGAAATGTAGTTTGCATAAATACCAGGAAGAAGAGAACTGAGTATGGAGATCAGTCCACAGCCTCACTATAGGCAATTAGCCTTCAAAATAATATGATGAATCACTTTATTTGACTTCAAATGGAGTAATCAGAGAATAAATACTCTTAGAAAAATTTGCTCAAAACCCCTACTAACAGTGTCTTACAAAACCTTTGTAGGATACCCGAAATGAATTTAATAAAGATAGCTTTTTAAAACATTTGGTCAGGATAAAAATGTCTAAATAGCTCCGAGTGTTCCTGTAACTAATAATTATTACTTTTAAAAAGTTTTCACGTCAAGAAGTCTAACTTATTTTAGTTAAAAAAAAAAAGACTCAAGTCTTGGGTTATTTTCCTATAGGAAAAAAATAAGCACATGAGGGGAAACATCTGAACTTTTCCTGGCTTCTCGAGTCATTAACTTCAAGTTGTCTTTTCCTAAACAATGATGTCCTAGTTACTGGATCAACAGCCCACAGGTGGCCCAGAAACCACACACACATTCATCACGGCCATTGTCAGCGGCTCCCAGATACACGGGGAAACTTGCGAAGAGGCTGTGACTATTATGTTTCACTATAATGATATTTCCAGAAATAAATAAAGGGAATTACACATTAATAAAGCAATGAAACGATGTGGGTAACCATGGCAACTGCTACACATTCAATAACATTTTATGCTCCTTGAGTTTTTTTTTCTCTCCCTCCCTCCCTCTCTCTCTCTTTTTATTACCAGTAAGATCAGAGAAATTATGAGAAAGAACCCAGAGGCATTTATGTCTCATCTGTATGCTCATACCTCCAAAGATGTTATGGGATGGGCATGCTGTGCATACTCTAAGATCACCTTCACAGCAACCTCCTTCAAATGCACCTTCAGGATCCTATGTGCATATGCATCTTGAGACACAGTCAAAGCTGGGTGGGCCCTTTGTCCAAGGCCTTTGTATGCCATCAGGGTGGGGGACTTTTTCTCCAAGTTGAGTCCAATTTCATTTGGTTTGTAAAATAACATTTCCCTTTTTGAATCTCCTCAAAAACAAATGGCTTATCTCTAGTGGCATGTCCATGGAAATTTCTGAAGACACAAACATGCCTGAGTCAGATTTGAGGAAATTTAAAGGACAGACATAAAAACCTCAGTCATGCGGTCAGCCTTCCGGTTGATCAAATCACGGGCGTGTTTTTTTATATTGTTCTTGCTATTGCTGTTTCTAATGTGTTGATGGGTGAGACTGCACAAAGGCAAAGCAGTGAAGTTTCCCATTGGTCTTGCAGTCATTTTGACTTCTTCCCTAGTAGCTGCGTTAGGTGCTGTTTTTATGTAGCCCAAGAAGGTTTAACCTAGCCTTCTTCTGGAAGCATTTCCCTTTCTGACTTCTCTGGGGTGATCACCCATACTACAAGACTCTTTCCCCGTCTCCCTCCACTGAGTCCTCCTCTACATTCTAGCAAGTCTCCATTCTCAGCCACCTTTTCTTCCTTCCTAAATCCAGGGCACTCCTAATTGTCCTTACCACTTCTGCCTCAACCCTGAAAGAAAGAAGCCTTTGAAATGCTCACAGGACCCTTCTCCCCTATAGTTAGGATGCTTCTATTATTCCTAAGCTGGTAGGACCAACTGTGTCTTCCCAGTTAGGACCTAGACTGTTTGGGGCTCACCTGGGTATCCCCCGGTCTTCCCCCAATCCCTTGTGCTCTGCACTCGTGCTTTAAGAGGACCAAACTGTATGCACAATTCAGCTTGTGGTCTTTCTGTCTCTGCACTCACAGATCTTCTCTCAGGGCCACCTTCCCTTGCTTTTCTCATCTCTCTGCTGTGCACATTCAGTCATATTGCTCATATAAGACTTTCCCATGTATCCATTTCCTGAAATACAAAATCTAAACTTACTTCCTGGTACACAGATCTTCCAGGTGTGAGCTTCTGCTTTATTTTGTTAACCACACCTCCAGCTACATCCTCCACCTTTACCTCCATTTCATGATATACCCAGAGTTCCCTAAAGTCAACATAAATGGAAATTGCTTTGCAAACCTTCATAGTTATCCAACATTTCCAATTTCAACTTCTTAAAACTGGTCATCAGAGCTCTACTTTCATTTCCTCTCACCCATAAAGCTTGTTCTCTGGAAGAAAATCAGTATCGAGGAAAGTCCCAGGCACAAAGGTGATAAATCAAAATCTGTTGCTCGAATTTCTATAAATGAGTGAGTATCTTACATGACTGTTCCTTATTTTCTCTGTCATGCAAAGATCACTTCTTAGGATCCCCCAGTAATACTATTGCCTCCCTCCCCCATCTTCCTCTTTCCCTTCTTTTCTTCCACTTTTCCTTCCATCTTCCTTCCTTTTCCATTTTCCTCAAGCACAGTTTTTGAAAATCAAGCTGCACTGGCAGAAGAAGCACCAAAGAAGTGCTAAGACTATGACTCACCTCATTGTAATTCTGCTTATAGGATTTATGGAAAAGCAATGAGATCCAAGAAAATAAAATAAAACTTTAAAAATCCCACTGACAAGTAAAAATCCTTTCTGAAGGAAATAGAGTTATATAAAAGATTTATATTTTGTTTCATATAACTCAGAGGAAACCCATATCCCCTGTTAAGTGCAGTCTCTAATTAGTTACAGACCATTGAACTCCATAAATATTTTCAAGGATTAATGATAATTGACACATGTATCATGCCTTGAATGTTTAATAAATGGTAATATTAATTCATTTTTCCTAGAAGCTAGGGATGGTGCCAGTATTTTATTTCAGCAGAAGCCAAGGCGGAGACACCACCTCGTAAGCAACCCACAAGCGTTAAGTGTGCCTGCTTGTTCCAATTTAGTCAGAGTTCTCTCTTTGCCATCACCGCCATTCAGCTCACCCCAGATATCACCAAGATGGCTGACCTCTTCGTGTTCTTCCAATAATCACTTTCCTTGAACCCCAAGGGTGCCAGAGAGACCAATAAATTCAGACTCAAACTGGTATCAAAACCATGTAAAGGAACATTAAAAAAATACAGATGTTATGTGGGTCCCACCCCAGCTTGAATCCATCAGGTCCTCCAAGTATGAGGTCTGGGCCAGCCGAGGCTGACCACCACTAATACCACTCTAATGGCATGAAAAAGGCACACAGTATTCAGACCTCTACAAACGAGGTCGGCTTTCTTTCAATCATGTGTGCTCGTGCGAATACAAACGAAGAGTATGTAGAAATTGTTGTGAGATACAGGAACCCTCCCACTTACCAACAAGACTATATTCCAAGACCCCCCAGCAGATGGATCAAACTACACATACCTACAATAAAGTTTAAGTTCTAAGTTAAACACAACAAGAGATTAATAACTAAAAATAAAATAATTATAACAGTATACTAAAGAAAAGATATAAGACTGTGGTCTCTCTTTCCCTCATGATATTTGAGTGTATTATACTTATTCCTCATGGGACACAAAGCCTAGAAAATACATGATGTAGAGACTGGGATTCTACACTGGACTACAACAGAGGGGTTACTGTAGCCCAAACACTGCAATACTATGATAACTCAGATACTATGAAGTAATTAATGGAGAGCTTGTCCAGACATCCTGCATACAAAGGGTTAATTTACATCCTGGCTGAGAAGGTATAGGAATTCATCATATAGAATGGTGGGCTAATTGAAACTTGTGAATTGTTCATTTCTAGATTTAATATTTTACGTCATGGGTTACTGTGAGTAACTGAAGCCATGGAAAATAAAACCACAGAGATGAGGATGACTGTAATTTCCAATGACAAAACATGAAAGTGGAGAGAACAAAATGGTACCCTGTTAGAATAGAGTTGAGACGGTCATTATCCAAGGACTTTGGAAAAATGATGTCTGTTTGACCAAATAACCTGTCCCAAGACACAGAAAAAAAGCCCTTGATAAGAAAACACTTTACATTTTACTCATGATATATATTTTTTAAAAAAGGGATGGATTCTGCATAGTGCTTAAAAGTGAACTTCTCTGGTTAACTTGAATCATGAGAAACTCCCTGCTTCCCTCATATCTAAAATATTCATTAAAAAGATAAATGAAAATATCACAAGAATAAGAAAGGAACTTGATTGCTGAGTCAGGAATAGTCTTACATTAAAAACTTATTTTAATTCTGCTCTTAGCTCCTCTGACCTTTGATCTAAGATACTGAACACCAGAGGTCATGATGCTCTCTGGGACTGATATTCTCTGCTGCCCTTTCCTTTCTTTTTGTCTTCCTCCTAAGATCTGAGTGTCTGTTTCCTCCTGAAATTTACAAAGTGAAATCCTAGCCTAGAATGGAACGGAAAAGTCTTTTGGAGGTAATCAGGTAATCAGAAATGAGATCGATGAACTTTAGTGCAGCCATAAGATCTCAGCCATCTGAGAACACACAGAGAGGTCAGCAGTGTGGAATCCAGAAGAGATTCCTCACCAGGACTTCCCACAGAGCATCCTTACCTTGGATTTCAAACTATGACAAAGTAATGTGTGTATAGTCTCTGTTCAGGTTATTTTGTTAAAGTAAGCTCACTTTATGGGCTAAGAAACATCCCTTCTCTTTTGCATGCTACCACTTGAGCCATACTAGAAGCTTTTTTTTTGCTTTGCTCTTTTCAGATCAGATAGGATATTTTCATCTGGGGACCAACCATCTTCCGACCACAGTCTTCCTATATAGGGGCTCCTGCGTATCTGTACAGTGTGAACCAACACACCTGGCCTGTCCATTGGGATGGAGTCTTACTAACTCTTTTGCCTAGCTTGGCTTCAAACTGTAATCCTCCTGAGTGGCTAGGGTTATAGGTGTGAACCATCACTCCTGTCTCTGGTAAGTTCCTTCTTCATCCAAGAAGGTGAGAAACACTTTAGGAAATACATTCAAAATCAGTCATATTAAAAACAGGGCTCTAAATTAGGGATTATGGCTATTATACAAATTGTATTCTTCAATTAAAATCATTTAAAAGTTTTTTTTTACTATGGTAGTACAATTTAAGGCAGATCATTTTAAGAGACACCAATAAAGAAAACAGGAAAATAACGGAATCCTACTGTGCTTTCTTTGCCAGAAATGTTTAGGCAAACTTAGCAAATACAGGAAATTGGGGAATGGTGTGGATTCATGAACAAATAATCTAGTGTACGACCCTTAGTAAAACTTAACTAACAGGAAGCAAATGTGATTTCAGTATAATTACTGTGTAAAAAAACTGTTTTGTTTTTTTTACAAATATACTATTGGTTCTTACTATAAGTTACTCTATAACATGTGAACTGTAAAGCTGACAAGTATAATCATCTATAATTTTTTTTTTTATCAGTTGTGGGGCTTGAACTCTGGGCCTGGGCCCTATCCCTGAGCTCTTCAGCTCAAGGCAAGTGTTCTACCGCTTGAGCCACAGCGCCACTTGTGGTTTTCTAGTGGTTTATTGGAAATAAGAGTCTCACGGACTTTCCTGCCGGGGCTGGCTTTGAACCATGATCCTCAGATCTCAGCCTCCTGAGTAGCTAGGATTACAGGCGTGAGCCACTGGTGCTCGGCTCATCTATAATTTTGACTATCGGCTTAGTTACAAGGCTTGCAAGCAATTATAAAATGATGAATATTGAAGGCGTAAGCTTATAAGGAAAAAAATGCAATGACTTTACTGATTCCAGTCTAAACTAACAGAAATATCAAATTACCTGTTCAAAAATCCCAGAAATAAAAGAGAATGTCCCTTGATCAGCTGGTTGTAGGTTTGCCAAGGGAGTCTTAGAAACGATGATCACCACTATGAGCATTAAGAGTGACAGCTGGTCACTTACAGTCTTTTCAGAGAGTTTTGCAGGAGCTGAGTGGTCATTTGCAACTTTTGCTTGGTCTGAAAATTGGAGATCTGACTTGAGAGAATATATAATAACTTTCTTCAGTACTGCTCCATTGTCCCAACTTAACTGCTCTGACCACTAATTGTCTCAATCTCACCACAGACGTGGAAGGCAGGAACTAGGGCTGGAATGGGGAGGGCACAGAGAGACACCTTTCCGAAGCATAGCAACTCTAAGCTTTACTTATTCAAATCATCATATTAGCCAACTCCGCCATCAGGCAACACATGACATAGCAAGACGGAAAGCCAGAGAACAACCACCAGGTGTCAACATCAATGAACGTGTTTGAATAACGACATCAGTTTCTCTATTTGTATAACCACTGAAATAAATAAATTCTCTTCCTCGAGCCCACATCTGGTGAGTCCGTATCTCACCAATAGGCAACTTAGAAGTCAAAAACTAGATACCATTTCCTACCATCTTTTCTTCATTCACTAATTGCATTCTTATCTTCCTTTGCATCTTACCCTTCGTTTCAATGCCCCACCTCCCATTTAATTGTACTTCCTTCACATAAGAGGAACAAAAATGGGACACCAATTTTCTTCATTACCTATTTTCTTCCAACCTGTTACGAAGTGTAATAAAAATCAAGAGTGAATACCATTCTTCCAGGATGTTAAAAACTCCAGTAAGCCAGAACTAAATTTGGTGGACAATTTATGACAATGCTGGAAATATACTTCCATAAATCACTTGAGAAACGGCAATGCTTGAAGGCCCATTTTTCACTAATTTGGCAAAAGTCCGTCTCAAGGTCATTGCCAACTGCTCTTCTTGCGCAGAGAGCAGCATGCGTGGAACGACACCAGCATGGCACTAGGTCAACCTTTTAGTTGCTGCAGAAAGCGGGCGAAGCAGCCAGCTTCAAAGTCAGACAGGCATTTGCAAAGCTACCTAGAAAAGTTTAAGATTTGAAATGTTACGGAGAAGAAGGTCAGCACTTCTTTTAATTGCCTGCTTTCCTCACAGAAGGTTGTTAGGCAAATACTACAGACCTATCCAATGTGGGGGGAGAAAACGGTTTAAGATGTGGTAAGTGAGTTTGTGCATATGTCTTCAATTGAATATAGTGTCGAGTGCCAAATGTCAACCAAACCGATCACACTGTAGGTCTGTGTAAAAGCTGAATGTGGTGGAATCTAGTTGCTATAGTTGCAAATCAAACAAATAAATGAGACACCATGGAATGCAGCAAAATAGCTGTGGTCTGATTAGTTCACATTTGCCATATGTGTGAAGATTAGCTGTCAAATTCTGTGTTTAAGCAAAGCTCTTTCCAATAGGTGCCACAGAGGTGAAATGCTTCAAAATGGATAAGGAAAATCTGAACTCTGGATCCCAGGATAAATACTTCACACTTTAGATGAGCTTTTAAGGAATTTCATTTGCTTTTTTATGCTAGAAGGATCAACAGAGTCAGTGTTCCTAAAAGTTCATGATTTCTATCATAATTTTTCATTGAAATTTTATATCAAAATTGATATAACATCCTACTTAATGTATGAAATGCTAATATCATTAGTAACAGGGCTATTTAATTTTATTATATAGGACTTATATTTATATGGCAGATATTATGCTTTGTACTCTTTTTTTTTCCCTCGGTTGTGGGGCTTGAACTCTGGGGTTCGGGGCTGTCCCTATACTCTTCAGCTCAAGGCTAGCACTCTACCATTTGAGCCACAGCGCCACCTCCGGTTTTCTAGTGGTTTATTGGAGATAAAAGTCTCAGGACTTTCCTGCCCTGGCTGGCTTTGAACGGTGATCCTCAGATCCTCAGATCTCAGCTAAGCTTAGCTGAGTAGCTAAGATTACAGGCGTGAGCCACCGGCACTGCCTTGCTTTGCACTATTAAAGTCCACCCTCAAGCCTCCACAAACCGTAAATTTCCTTCTGAGGGAACTCAGTGGAGAAATTTAAGAAGACTTGACAGAGAACTCTATTTTGACTAACCTTGTAGGTCATGTATACTAACCTGCTTTCAGTAATAAAACCAGGAAAAACTCAAGAGGTCACGTGGTTAAGTCCTGTGGTCCAAGTAGCTCAAGTGTCTGCAGCTATTAGTAATGCAGCTGTTAGAAATGGGATGGCTTCTATGGAAGTCAGTATGGAAGTGCCTCAAATACCTGAAAATGCAATTCCCATATGATCCTGGGCATATATCTGAGGGAATATAAATCAACATACAACAGAAATATCTGGGCATTCATGTTTAATGAAGGACTGTTCACAACAGCTAAACTATTGAATCAGCCTAGGCAACCAGCAACAGATGAATGGCTAAAGAAAAATCACACACACACACACACACACACATACACACACACACACAACTTAGCCATAAAGAAGAGTGAACTAAAGATTACCATGTTGAGCAAAATAAACCAGACTCAAAAGTAGGCTCAAAAAGGTTAACAGTGTATGTTCTCTCTCATATGTACAATTTTTTTTCTAAGAAAGACATTAACATAAAGGGAAGAGGGGCTAGTGGGAGGAGAAGGGGTAAAATGGGTGAAGAATATGATCAGAGTGCATTGTATGTACATATGAAATGAACATAATGATATCCATTTTAAAACATCTTTCCAGAAACTAAAAATAGCAAAAGTAGTGTTGGTGTGAGAAATAAAGTCCATGGTGGTCCATGTTCAAGACAAGGCAGCTGACTGAGTGGAAAGTTACTGGGAGCTGCCTTACACAATGACTTGCTTGCTTACACAACAACTTGCTGATGTGGCAACCGAAAATTCCATGCCCCTGGAAGGTCCCTAGGCAAACAGGGTAGAGAAACAGGATGGTAAAAGGGGATTGACTAACGGGCAAAAGAGTGAACAACAATACCATGAGAAAGTAAGTAAAAATTGTATAGATGCCAAAAAACACTCAGAAAAGCCTGCCCTCCACAAGAGAGCCCAGGGAAGTGGAGATAACCAAAGCTCATGTCTAAAATTCAACCAATCCCAGAGGTGCATATTACAATTATCCAATAGAAAATAACAAAACTTAGGTGAAGTCCAGACAGCTTGTACTCCCCACAGTACTTAGCCAATGAGGAACGGGGGAGGGAGTGACCTGCACATTAGTTGGATAGAATGCTTGCCACAACTCTTTGGGGAATCTCTGCCCACTAAACATTGATCTTGCAAGACCTCCATTAGCCATTACACTCTCATTTTGGCTTTACTTGTGTCCAGATGGGAGGGTGAGTGTGTTTCTTACAATAGTTACTAGCAGAAAGGGAGAAAAGGAAGTGTAACAGAGCGACAAAGCATCGAAGTAGATTATATGCATGTATGGAAATATCACAATGAAATCCACACTTTGTATAATGAATATACACGAGTAAAAATATTTTTTAAAGAAATAGAATGGTTTATTTGGGTTTTCCTGACATGACAAAAGACCAGAGAGGAAAAGACACACTGTGTCTTTTACGATTATTATTACAAAATAATATAACATATTATTATATATTATCATGATGGTGGCAGGTAAGCACAGCACAAATGCTTATCACATGCCTTTTTATCTTAATACAGATAGTGGCTATATGAGCAGCGGTTAGCTGTATTGCCAGGTCAAAAGAAATAATGTATTTCACAGGGAGGTAAGCAGTTGCATTAAAGGGGAAGTTATCCACTGATCAGGATTAAGTATTGCCCCTGGAAATGCTCTTCCTTGCTTAGATGGAAAGGATTAAAAAGGGTAATAAATGTTATCAGTGTCCTAACATTGGACACTAAGTGTTTAAACAGTGTTCTAGTGAGAGATGTTTGATGAAATATAAGGATAATTTGTGCTTAGAGGTATGTCCTTCACTAGACATTAACAAGATTTATGGAGGTTCAGAGGTGCAGAGTAGTTGACTAAGGTGTGGATCACTCCCAGACTCCACAAGTGAGCTATGTATTCAAGTTTCCATACAAGGCAGTTAGAGACCAGTACATACAGTTCTGCCATGTGTAGGGGAAGGCCAATCGGGAGAGTATAAACCAGTGAAGTTGACAAGGCTGATACAAGATTCTAGAATGAATTATTGATCACCAAGAGATTAGAGCCTGAAATACGAAAATGAGGTGGAAACCATAGAATACTGTCTTAGATTCATGCAGAGAAAAGAATCTTATGTCCTTTCTAGAAAGGGTCACCCAAGTGAGAAATTCACTCACTCACTCTCTCATTCATTGAACATTTTCTGAGCCCTACACTGAGCTCGATAATGATACTATGCAGAGGAAATTGAGATTGCTTGACATCCCAAAATGTCAAGTTTTAGAGAGATGCAGGCACCACCATGAGGTACAGGGCAGGAGATATAGCAGAGGTACCACTGGGTAAGGAGGATAATAAAGAAGAGAAAGTTGTGTGTGAGGCAATGTCTGCACTCATGTCAGAGGAAAGGTGGTGCAGGCCTGAACAGATCCTGGAGATGCAGAATTTTGCCAAAGGAATGCGGACTGGGATAGACTCATGGAGGGTCCAGGCCAGATGCAGGTGCAGTTCTGTGAGCCACATGTTAGAAGTGGAGAATCTGGGGACCTCCGGGTAAATCCTTAACTTGCAAAGAAGGCATCAATGGGCTGATGGGAGTCAGTCAGGACTTCAGTTACCTTGAGGGCCCATGCTATTTTGGAACAACAGGTTTAATCGTTTAGATTCAGAATCAAATGATCATGAAGAACAATAGTTAGCTTGAACATGTAAAGTTGTTCACTACATCCTTGTTTTGCTTCTCTTCAGTTCAGTTTCTTGTTTCTCTGTCCCTAGATATAGAAGCCATTTTCTGTGTCTGTCCCTGGCACTTGCCTTTCCCTTCTACCACTACACGTGTCATTTCCACGTAAATGCCTGTTTCTACCTCACCTCTGGGATGAAGACCACTGTTTCACTAAGTTAGGGAATCATGTGGCTCAGATTGACTGAGCCAAAAACTCAAGTTATTTTCTTACTGACATCTCTCACCCGAAGTCTCTGAAGCCACTCCAACGTAAGGGTGCAAACTCAGACAAACAATTTAAAACAAACATACCATTTATAGATTAAATCCTAGTAAATCAACTCAATGATCCTCTGATTCTTAGCACTGTGCCTTCCCATAGCTCACCCTGTATTCACACTGAGTTTACAAGATGGTGTTCACTAGAAATACACCTAATGTACACTGGAGTCTCACAAAGCAAGATAACAGTAACAATAAGTAAGATGTCAGAGTTTCAGTGTAAGGAAACGACTAATGATATTAGTGAAGACATAGATAAGGCTAATAAGCAAAGACAATAGCTAAATTGCTTTGTCATGAATTTGTAAAACCATACAAAATTAAAAATAAATACAGCTACGCTAAGGCACAGTCAGAAGAAATGGTACCTGACGGGAAAAGGTCTCTACAGTATTTCTTCAACATTTACTGAGTGTGAACCAAACTTAGATTCTAAGGACAAGATTAATAAAAGCATTTATTGTACACAAGTAAACAAGTACTAACCAGCAATGCAGTTAGAGAAATCACAGCTGCATGAACCCAAGTGTCCTGTGTGGTAGGAGACACAGGAAGGCAGGACCCACTCAACCTAGTCCACCAAGAACTGCTTCACTCACAGCTGGTGTCCGAGAAAGGAATGATCATGATTGGGAGCCCGTTGAAGCTTCAGTTTGTAGGCAGCAGTATAGAAAAGGACTGATAAATAGAGCAGAGGAGCAAGAAGAAGGGAGAGAGCCTCTTGCCTCAGTTCAGCTCAGAGACCCTGAGATCTTGAACTAAAGCAGAAGATGGCTAGGAGGAGGCCAGGGTACATTTGGGCAATATGGCTAATAGGACTTGTCATTTAACTCTGGGGGATGAGGTACAAGGAGGAGATTTTTGGACGCATCTTGAAATAGCCAACACAGGGAAAGTGAGAGGCTTCAGAGTAGAGGTCATTGAGTTGGTTTCAATGATACTTGAGGTCCATGTGTCAAATGCAAGAGTGTGTTGCTCCACAGTTACCTGGAGCAGGAAACAGAGACTGCGAATGATCCATGTATAGTCTATGAGGATGAAGTCAAGGCAGTTTGATCTACTCAGAAGAGAATATGACAGGAGCCTAGAAGGCTGGCGTTCAAATACTTCCCACTGGATGAAAAGAGAAGGCAGATTTGGACTGGTGAGTAAACTCAGTTCTCTATGAGAGCTTTTTCCATATCCCACAATGTCCCTATGGACACAGTCTACCACTGGAGCTCCATCCCTAGAAATAATCAAATAGAAGCTTCGGGACACTGTTCATGAGCTTAAGTATCACATGATGTATGGACCAGATGGATGATCCTGAGGGTCCCATGTCTACAATTCTGGGATTCTATGGCTGTAGAATAGCAAATGTTACTTCTCTTCCCATTATTCTCTTTGGCCACTACATGGATGTCAGCTGAGGTTGGAGCTTCCATTAACTGCAAGGGATATAGGTTTGGACTTCTCCCAAGAAGTGGGTCTGTGGCTCGTGAATGATCTGATTGTGGCAATGAAGAAGGAAGCCAGTGCCTAGGACAGCACCTTCCTGCTCCTCCCAACCCCCCTGGAAATATGAAGACTTAGGGGGCAAATGAATGGAAAACAGAAGAATTAAGTTTACTTTGAAATATCTCCAGATTTAAGGATTAAGAGGGAAAGCACTGGAATAAACCACACTTTGGGTTTTGCTGACCCCAAAAACAGAACTTATAGCCCTTGTTATGAAATAATACTGCTGCTGGGCAGGCTCCATTTTTAAAGGAAGTAGGAAAAAGGACAGGAGATAAGCCAAACAGTATTAACCTTGAATTCCACTCTTAAATGAAAAATTAGTTCCAGAAAAATATTTTTTATTGTGAAAATACTGTACAGAGGGGTTACAATTACATGAGCAAGGTTAGAAAAAAAGATTTCTGGTGGCATAAAATTGCCTTCTGAATTCACTGTCTGGCTATTATATAAATACCCAGGTAAAATAACTAACCTATAATGGTGCTTGAAGCTGTGAGATGCTCTGAGTATGTGTTTTCTGCACATTGGTTCAGGCCTTCACAAGCAGTGAATAGGATACATACCATAAGTGAATACCACAGTTGATATCGTACGTATAGAAACTCTCCTGGGGGACAGCAGGACATTGGGCAGGATGTTAAAGCAATGCAGCTGAGACTGAGTGCCAGAAGGTAAAAGTTAGGAAAAAGTGAGCAGTGTAGAGTTGTGTTCTCTATAAACTACCATGAAAGGAAAGAAAGAATAAGAGAGAAAAGAGAGCAAGAGAACAATAGAAAACATGAACAATGATAATAATAATAAGTATGTCAACTCATTCAAAAATATTCAATGTTAACAGAGTAAAGAAAGAAAAAAGCAGCATGGGAGGATGTCAATGGGCAAGGTTGGAATAGTCAAGTGCCTAACTGGCTACTCAGGGTAGGTCTGACTGAGCAGGTAGGACTGAGGAAGGTGGAACAGTGAGCCAAGCAGACCTCTGGGGGGACAGATTCCAAGAAGAGGAGGATACCTGATAGAGAAAGGAAGAATCAATAGGCCTGTCAAGTGATTATGTACCTATAACGTGTGCTATGTTTGGTAAGCCAGACACTGAAAAGGAAAAAAAGTAATCTCCAAGCCTCAAGAAGCTCTGGTTGGTGACTTGCCATTGTGCATTCTTTATTTAGGACAGTTATACTCCCTTTCCACTCTAGTCGCCTTCCCAACACTTTCTCCTACCTGTTTTGTGTGTGTGTATGTTGGTGGTGGTGGTTGTGAAGCTTGAACTCTCGGCCTGGGCACTGTCCCTGAGCTCGGCGAGCACTCTACCACTTGAGCCACAGCGTTTTTCTGGTGGTGAATTGGAGATAAGAGTCTCACGGACTTTCCTGCCCGGGCTGGCTTTGAACCGCGATCCTCAGATCTCAGCCTCCTGAATAGCTAGGTTTACAGCCATGAGCCACAGGCGCCCAGCTTTCCCTCGTCTTTTTTAATGCCCATCTCCTTCCGTCCCAGCCCTCCATTGACCCTCTTGTTCTTTTCACATGTGCTTTTTCTCCTTCCCCATCCTGACCTATCCCAATCTTCCCTTTATCCCTCCCATTTTCTTTATCTCTCCACCTCACAAAATTACACACAATTCAGCCAAATACTGGCTTAAAAATACATCTCTAATTGATAATATTTTGGGTTAAGACAACAAATAAAATAAAACAGGCAGAACTAAAATTGTGTGCCTTAACATCTGTAACTGATTGAAATAGAATCATCAATCTTCATGTCAGAATCCACACATGACAAATCTAACACAAGAGGATTGGAGTTTGTAGAACTCATGATCACAGATGAAGATGCACCATGAAGGCAGCGTGTGCCTGCGTGGTATATGAAAAGCTCAGGCACAGAGAACGAGTTCTGCAGCCATTCTGAGGAAGTTCGGTCTCACTGATGCACAACTCTCCTAGTTCCTGCAAAGACTGATTTAAGGACTTAATTGTTTTCTCGGGGACTCCCAGAAGGGGGCTATGAAGGACTTTCTGACCTCTGCTCACATTTGTTACTTTTTTTTTTTTTTAATGTCCAGGTAGCTTGTAGTTTACTTCAGAACACTGAGAGAGGCCAGTTGTTTTCCTAGGAAATTTTTTACAATGTTCTTCTTCCAACTAATGGTTTACTTCAAGAACTATCTCATATATTTGGGTGGCACAGACCCCATGGATCACAAATGTGCAATCTGTGCATCCCAGAGCTGGAAATTCTCCATGTCATGTGAGCTACCGAGAGAATAATGCCAATGATCATCCAAGTAGCATTTAATGCCTTCTGTTCTGGGGAAGATGGATGCATAAAATCTTTCTAAACTACCAAATGTCAAAATAATATTGAGCAGAATAGTTGCCCAAATTATGGTTCTCTGTAGGATGGGTCACATGTAACGAGAAGAACTGACAAATCAAGTATGAAGAGAGGTGGGGTTGATTTTTTCCCTCCTCATAAATTACACAGGGAACGAACAACTCCTGCTGTGAAGACAAGAATATCAAGATCTTGTCTGCTTTAAGATCTGCTTTTAATAATAATAATATCCTCCCCTTCTGCTGTGTCTTACATTATAAGCATTAATTAGGTCTTCACTCAGTACAGCCACTGTCTCATGGTTGTTTTCTTCCTCTTATAGCACAATAATTCTCAGGTTTAAATTTTTATTTATTGCTTTGAAGGTAGGTTTCTCCATTTGGCAATGCTTTGAAATTATAATCAGCAGAAAGAAAGGTTCAGGGCTCTATTTTTGCAACTAAGAAACAGAGCAGAATCATAGTACTTTTTCCTTGTTAGAGTGAAAATAGCCCTTGGGGGACAATTCTATTGGCTTAAAGTACTGTTTTCCCATTTACTTCCATCCATTTCAAACATGCTGTCTCCATGCTTCAAAACCACATACATTTTGTGTTTTCCTCATTCGGTGACTCTACAAGTGCTTAGCAGGGTGCTGGGCCTTGACGTTGATGTGTAGAAAAATATTTGCTCCATGAAATTAAATTCATGTTCAAACCCTGTGTTTTGCAGGCCTTAGAAGGCCCTGTTTACCATGTTTGCAGTACAGTTTGGAAACTGATTTGTTTGCTGACATGGCCTTGCTTTTCTGTGGTCATCAGTGGGAAAGAGATAGAAAAGTTAACTGTCACATTCTTCCAAGCATCTAAAGCGAATGCACAAACATTCTTTTAATGATCAACATGCAGTGGGTGTTTAATGAGTGTCATACACTGGTGGAGTTGTGGGGACAATAAAGACAAATCGTATTGCATAGCTAGAACAACTGTTTATTTGACGTTGTGAACTGGCTCCAGTGAAATGTGTTATATTTTATAGATCATGTTTTAAACTTCAATAAATTAAAATTTTGGCTATTTCTTAGAGTCTAAATATAACCGACTAGTTATACAACAAGACTGCCCTAATGTCTCAGTTCATTTATTTACCCATTTCTTTTTCCACTTCCAGTGAATTCTAGCACTGGTTGCTGAAAGAATAGAAGTAGAAAACAAAAAGGAGGAGAAATGATCTTTTCCTTTAATAACAACCACGTCTAACTACTGGCAACATGAGAATAAGTAAAAATAAAAGTCCTGTGACTCTCAGATACTTTGTGTTTCTTAAACTTGTTGTCTGACTGATTTTGTGCTGGGTGGTTTACATGCTGTAAATTCAAGACTGAGCCGATAATGTACTGAGATGATGCCATGACATACCCTGTGGTTCTCAGCTTGAATCCCTAGAAATTAAGATGTGACTCTTCAGACATGAGTGTGATTCTGCACATAAGAAAAGGCTACACAGGCAAATGGTAGTGGCTCATGTCTATAATCCGTCTACGAATGAAAATGGAGACAGGGAAGACAGTGAGTGCTGGGGGGCCAGTCAGAGCAAAACCTCATCTCAAGCAACATTTGAAAGCGCTTGTCATCACAGCTGCATGGGAGGCTGAGATTGGAAGGTTCACTGTTCCATTCCAGTCAGACAAAAAAGTTCATGAGATTCGAACACAATAGAAAAACCTGTTGCATACGCCTGTCATCCTAAGTAGGGCATGAAGAAAAAATGGGAGGGTCATAGTCCAGGCCATTGATTTAGGCAGAGTGAGACCTTATCCTGAAGAGGACTAGAGAAAAAACAACAGCAGCAGCAGCAACACAACCAAAACAAAAACAAAAACAACTTAAGCAGTAGAGCGATTCCCTACCAACCCAGACCCAAAGAAACAAAGGCTGCATGGTTTCCCTCCTTTGTGGTAGTTCAAATGTGTCTATACATCTGTAAGTAAACACATAGGCTAGTATACAAGTGGCTACAAATGAATTAACTCAAGTATAATAGCTCAAATAGTATAATCTTTTAGAAACACTAAGTCAAAGCCCAACAAAATCAACACCAGGAAATGGGTACATCCAACCGGGCAAGTCTGGCCAAGGGGGGAGGGGTAGACGAATGGAGGAGGAGAGGAGGAGAAAAATGCAGTCAAGAATTCATCGACTATATCACAAATTAAGAAAAGCAAGGGAAGGATTTTTGGGGTGAGAATTCTGAATGGGTGACACTGATCAAAATTCATAGTATTCATAACTACTTTGTTCCATGGCACCTCTACTACAACTACTTAAAGATAATTTTTAAAATAAACAAATTTTTAAAAATATTTAAATTACTTGTGACTCCAGGATTTAATGCTTATATTTTATTGCCAACTTATCTATGTGTGTACATATAATTAGAGTAATATAACTTAAAATATTGCATTGTTATTTTTATATTAATTAATATTGTATACAACTTCTTTTGTCAATAATCCTGGAACCATAAATTAGAACATGAAGAAAGCAATGAAATGAATACTGGTCTCTGCTAGGAAACAAAATGCACTGTGAAAGAATCTACTGAGTTCACATTATCTCAGAGGATCAGATGTATTAATCAACTCATGTTTTTCTCTTTCCTAGATATTTGTGTCTCCCATTATGTTTTGAAATAGCGTGCATGTCCAGGCGTAAGAATTTTCTAACTCATCACAGTGAGTCAAGGAAAACAGAGTCAAGTTCAAGTTCTAATAGGTATTCATGAGCTTAATAAGCCATTAGTTTGGATCCTTAGAAATTTAGGACGAGGATCTGCGGATTGTATGACTCATCCTCTGGCCTGAAGGTAATACTGGGCAGTTCAAGGATGCAAACAATAGGCCAAGGAGTCCAGACTGTACTTCTGTACAGCCCGTGACAGAAGTGCTTGTTCTTAGCCAAGGCCCTCTGAATGTCAGCAAGGTAATTATTTCACACTGGGCAGCAGGCGGTCATTGAAGTAGTCTCCTATTCACGTTCTTTCAGTAGGGGCTTCTAATGAAAAGTTGTCTAGATAATGTCACTCTTACTCATATTTGGACATAATCTCAAAAATGTGGGTTAGTATTGGTGACCAGAGTCTGCTCCTAAAAGAGCATATGGCAGTCTTTTTGTGGTATCACCTAAAGTGGTGATTTGTAAACCTAATTTCCACTCAGGTTTCTGATATGAAGAATCATGAATGCCCTGATGGATGTGTCTGTATTTAAATACCTAGCTAATTGTCACCTATCTGCTCTTAGATAAACTAAGCTACACAGTATGAAGCAAGATTTCAAAATACCCTGAAAGTTCTTTTTCCTCCTGTATTTTCTTGGTTTTTAGTTGTTAAAGAACAACAATTTTTATGAATTGATTTATATTTTACATGCTCAGGGGAAAAAAAGAAACAGGCAGAATGGAAGCCAAACAGGCCTGAATTTAGAGGCTACCTCTGCCACCCTAGTAAAGAGACTTGAACCAATTATATAACTTTTATGTATCTCAATCTCCCTGGTAAATGAATTTCTTGTTGATATTACATTATGAGAACTAAATGGTACAACCACTGTAGAATTCTGGCATGCAGAAGAGTCTCCAAAAAACCAACAAACAAAACTCTATCAGCCACTACTACTAGCTAGTAAAGGATTATGAAAACTGGCTTCAGTAAGTTATTTATCTAATAAGAAGTACATAATTCATCCTTCCAAATAACAGGCAACTGGGTTAAGTGCTCAGGATTCAAGGCTTCTGTTGTAGAACAGAAGATACGATGCTGCAGACATGCATAATAGAGATAGGAAATGGTGTGCAAACACAAATAGTGAATCAGCTAACTTTGCTTGGTGAGTTAGGAAAGCCTTCGTAAAGCAGGATGAGTGAGAGTATGCCCAAGAGGAATGAGAGGGGCATCTAAGGCAGAAGAGGGCAAAGGCATGGAGTTATGCAAGAGCTTTTCACTGTCTTAGACCAATCACCCCCAGCTTATACTGTGGAAACTAGATGTGAGGGGCCAGTTAAAATTTCAGCAGTATGGCTGGTCTTAAACTCAAATGTCCAGTTGTTTGAGATTTGTCACATTTGAAGACTTGGCTTAAGAAAGTATGGGCTCAAAATTCTATACGACAGTAATGTTTGTTAGTTAGTATATACCACTTGTCTTAAAATGTACCAGAATTGGGCGCAGGAGGGAAATGGTTATTTTTGACCAAAGACTCGCGATTTCTAGCTCTTCGGGCCCCTATAATTTCTGTGATGGGTTGCCCTTTTCAAAAGGAACATCCTGGAAGTGTTCTAAAAATTGCTGTAACTAAAATGCAGGCTTCTTAGTTAATAACAAAACTGTGCCCGATTCCAGAAACTGGAAAGGATGATGGTACAAAATTGCTCTGCAGAAAAATCTAACCCCAAATCTTGTAAAGTGATGTTCAAACCATCCAAAGTGTTTGACTTAAACTCATGAAGGGAACACCACTGCAAAAGTATCAAAAAATGAGACTGAGAAGGAAAAAGCCTCAGGCAAATACCCCAGCAAGGGGAAAACCTGACAAATCCATTACTAGAGACATTTCCAAATGCCTGCAATAAATCTCTCAGGGAATTAATAGCTTTTGCTGCCCATCTGGGGAAAACTGTCCGAGTATAATAGTTACTTCCAAGACAGTCTCTTTGATGGGAGGCGGGGCTGGAGCAGTGCTGATGGTTGTACCGGTGGACATCCGTGCTTATGCTCTGGAGAAAAATGGCACCAAATTCAAATTCATCTCGGAGTGCTCTCCTTGTATGATCTAACACCACAGACATTTCTTAATACTGTGGAATCATCTACTATCCAGTTAGGATCAAGACTCAATGTCACAGGGAGAAATTTTTAGTCAGTACTATTCTCTAGTTGTAATTGCTCATTATAATCTAAGATTTGACAGCTATTTGGGTAGATGCTATGGGAAGTCTAAAGTAGAAAATCTGTGCTTTTATCGATTTTGTTTAATAACAGCCAGTTTTTTAAATCTACTTACCATTCCATGATTCAGCCACCCTGGGATAAAATTATCAAGCAACTTTGGGTATATCATTTCTCTGTCATAGGCATAGATGATCCAGAACACAGCAACAACGAACTGGAAGGGAAAAGAAAAAATTTATTTCAAATTCATCACCTATCTACAACATTCATTTGGTTGGCTATCTGTTATTAAAAGATTTCAAACATAATGTGGAATTTATGCTAAGACACAGCATTGACCCCAGGAATGGCTGGAAAGAAGGTTTAAGCTTCACTCGGTGGGTGGTGATGGTTAGGGTGCCTCTTCTCTCTTTGGTTGCCAACTTTGTCCTCAGACAGAGGAATCTCTGAGGGAGAGCCAAGAGGCCTGCTGTCAGGAAGAGCACCATTTCAGAGTTAATCCTGCCAGTCTGGGTCCTCTCCAGAGGGTTTAAAAGTTCACTGGTGGTTTGTTTGTATCCCAGTCTCCACTGTAAAGAGTTAGCACACATTCAAGACACTGTCGGGTATGTCCCTTTGCCTTGAACCCACCATATGGTTTAAATTAATCTTCACCCTCTCTAGTTTCCATTTCACCACTAACAACATTGGAACCACTGCTTATAAAATGCCCCAAGTCACATTTCCTGCAAATGTATTAATTTATACAGCCTCAGCAAGGACTCTAGTTGCTTTGAGAAGCAGGTTATATGGAAGGTCAAGGAAGAATCCTAAGTCCCTTGGAATAACTTAGAAGCTCATCTGGGTTTCAGAAGTTTGTTTTGGCTTATTAGTAATACAATCATTGAAGGAGAATACAGGACTCAAATTAGGTTTTTTTTGATTAATTCTTCAAACTAACGATGAGAAAAGAAATTCAGATAAAATAGAGAAATGACTACTCCATAGTCTTAACCTTCAGTATATAATATAAAAGAAAAAAGTGTACATTTTGTACATTTTGTAAATGTCATTAACTACAGTAGGGCAAAGGAACAATCCAGAAGAGTATGCGTTAAGGCTCTGCAGAGTGATGTCTCAAAATAGAAAATTCTACAGAACAGAAAGATGCAACAGGAATATTAAACAGAAACAGTTTTTATTTTACTTTTTAATAACTTGAGTGATGTATGCATCCAGATTTTATTCATATAAAGAATACATATTTTAACCTTTCCTTTTATAAGAGACGTGGTTACATGGGGCAACTCAAGATTAGTAATGAAATGGCTCCTAACTTGTTCTTAGGTAGCAGTGGGGGGGTGAGGGAATAATAGCTTTAAAATTTACTGTTTTATATAACACAATGGGTGATCACCACAATAGCCAACCAGCAGTTACATACCTTGTTCTGATATCAGATTCGATTCTCAGTTATTTATCTTGCTTTTGGACCAACTATTTTCACTGTCAGTTTATAAAAATAATGGTGTATAAACATAGATTTTCACAAACAAAAATAACTTTTTAAGTATTTACAATTTTAAGTTGTTTACTTTAAGCTGGACTCAGTTTCTTAACCACAATTCATAGGGCACACAGTTGATAGCTACTTTGAATCTTTGTTAAAGTGTCTCTCAACATTCTCTCCTTAAATCAGGCTGGAACACAAACCACTGCATTTTACCTACTCTCAAGGGTTTTACTTCTTCTATTTTAATAACATTTGTATAGAAGTTTTACATATCACAAATGGAATCCCATTATAACTTCATCAGTTTTAATCCCACTAATTTGGATGATAAGGTCAAGAGAATCTACAATGCACTTAATTTATAAACTTCGTTAGACACATAACAAACCTAATAGTAAAAAGCATGTTTGTTTGTTTTTTCCTTGAATGCCTTTCAAATTGGCAGTCCAGATAATTGCGTGGATTAAAGTCCAGATTGCATTTATAGGATGGTAGAGGACAGACAGAAAAGGCTGAATAAAGTCCCATTTATAACAGCGAGAAAGAGGCCTGTACCGAACCATTAAAAAAATAGGAGATTTGGTCTGTAATTGAGTGTCTAGAAGTCAGAATGAGTGGAGAAAATGATGGAATGGAAGACAAAGCATGTCCAAAAAGCAAATCCCAGGAGAAGAAAGAAATCAAGATTATGGACACACTTCCTTCTCCACATGTTCTTTTGCTAAGAGCTTGAAAGAGGGCCAAGTAGTTCAGAGTGGCTGGGATTTGGGGCGCTATGGTTGACTACATACTATGAAGGCAATAAGAATATTTGATTGTCAGACCATGATGAATCAGGATGGATCATGTGACCTGTTAATGACATGATTTTATGGTAGAAACAATCAGGATATTTTCCAGGATTGTGAAGTCTATGGGGAAAAAATACAAAGATTTAGAAAGCCGATGCTGGGGGTTTCCTAATGCTAGAGATTGGGTGAGTGAGAAGATATGAAATGAGAGGGTCGTGAGATCAAGAAGTGAAAGATCATCCTTTGCTAGCTATTACCTGACAGAGGGTGCTGTCCAGTAAATTACAGGAGATAACTTGTGGAAACTCACTCACACGAACAGAAAACATTTAACTAAAGACAGTCCTGCCTGTTTTCACTTTCTTCTTGACAACATCCATCCACTTAGGAGTCACTCCACAAGGATACCAAGGATTCACTGGCAGGCTTCACAGAAGCACTGCCTGTGGACGGAGACCCAGACCTTATAGCCTGCTACGCATACAGTCTTTGAATCTGCAGCACTGGCATCACCTAACTTGTTAGTTGCAGGCAGTTCTGGGCTCTGAACTCAGGGCTTTAGCCTTGCTAGGAGTTAGGATCATAGGTACGGATCATCTTACCTGGCTACTTCTATTCCTAATTTACTTGAGAGGCATAGTTGTACACACATACACACTCACATGCATGAACACTTGCATACACACACACACAAAAAAAAAACTGCTAATATTTCCAGATGATTTTGTTTCCTGAGATAATCTGTGAGCTTTTCCCGATGTGTCAATTCATAATATACCGATTGGTGTGTGTGTGTGTGTGTGTGTGTGTGTGTGTGTGTGTGTGTGTGTGTGTGTCCTGAGGCTTGAATTCAGGGCCTGGGTGCTGTCCCTGAGCTTTTTTGCAAAAGGCTAGAGCCCTACCACTTGATCCATAGCTCAATTTCCAGCTTTCTTCTGGTGTATAAATGGAAATAAGAGTCTTATGGACTTTCTTGTCTGGGCTGGCTTCAAACTGTGATCCTTGGATCTCAGCCTCTTGAATAGCCAGGATTATCGACAGGTGTGAGCCACCACAGCCAGGCTTAATATAGCAATTGATTTTAAGTATCAAACCAACATTTGATTCCTGCTTCAGCAGTTTGTTTTTTCCTTGAATGCCTTTCAAATTGGCAGTCCAGATAATTGCGTGGATTAAAGTCCAGATTGCATTTATAGGATGTAGAGGACAGACAGAAAAGGCTGAATAAAGTCCCATTTATAACAGCGAGAAAGAGGCCTGTACCGAACCATTAAAAAAATAGGAGATTTGGTCT
>NW_012267314.1:9488834-9496628 GCF_000151885.1 Dipodomys ordii
CTTCCTTCTTTCCCTCCATCCTTCTTTTCTTTCTCTCTTCTTTCTTTCACACTAGGGATTGAACCACAATCTTAAGCATGCTAAAGAGGCACCCTACCACTGAGCCTTATGTTCATGAGAGAGTTTGAATTTATATACGGTTGTTCTTAAACTTTTCCCATGCAAATTGGCAACTCAAATACCTTCCCCACGGCGAGCCAGTTCTTCGGCCACAGCACTGCTGGTGGCTCATCATGAGGGATCATTTGGGACATCGCTAAGACAACTTACTACTGCAACTTCAGTCAATACTTTGATTCCTTCCATATAATGAGGGGACTCTACAGAGTGTTCGAATCAAAGTGACTTTTAAGAAAGTGAGTCATCTTTCCAGGTGTAACCCCAGAAGGCCAGAAGGCACGGCTAACTGAGCAATTCAGTCTTCTGAGTAAGTCCCTAGGTGTAAACATGGCACAGATGGTAGCTTCTTGGCTTTGGGCCCTGATAGGCTCATGATAGCATGGTCATCAGCAAACCCAAAATAAATTTGAACTCTACAACCAGGGCATGGATTTGAAACAAAAATAGTTTCTCATGGACATACCAAGTGATTCAGGAATGTTCCACTGTCATAAACAAGCTCCTTCTCTGACCAGGGCTCCTTCCTTGACCAGCTAATCATCAAACACCTGTTGCTTCTTGGCTGCCAGTACCAGAATACTGTACTTGCACCATTATGGAAAGAGCTCAGTCATCTTCCAGGTCTTCCGGTTTCAAGATAAAATATCTGAGGTACAGGTGGCATTAGTGCCTCACTTGAACCCCTAGAATTACTGAAACTCAAGAGAACTGGATGCATTGCTTCTTTAAAAAAAAAAGTCTCTCAGGAAGAGGCAGATAGTTTCATCTTCTGTTTACTTTCAAGAATCTTTACTGATTAGTGAGATTTTTTTCAAGTAGATAAAGCCAATTCGAATGCAAAGGATGTTGTAGAGAAACTGCCTATGAAAGAGACTAAGAAACCATATATGTGAACAATGTATCATAATCACAGACACCCACTGTTGAGGGAAGGAAGAAGGCAAGGTAGCAAGCATACATTTCTTTACGATCTTCAGCTTCAGCATGATAATGATCCTGTGAAATTGTTTTCCCTTTTAATAAGCTCCTATTCCTACTCCTACTATCAAATACTAATAAAGGAAAATTCAAATTCTGTTTTCAAACTTTATTACATTGCTTTCCAAGTTCTCTTAGTTTGCTTTCCAAGTTCATATTGTTTCTCAAAGGCAATCTTTGGGGACATTTGGCTATGGCGTATTCCCTTTTTCAACATGAGACATAGGAGTAAGGGGTACATTCTGGTTGTTGACCTGGCTTTGTCTTTCATGGCCCGTCACACAGTGAAGGTCTTATTTTCACATGGCTTCTATTCTCCCACCTTTCCACCTGAGAAAACCCGAGTCCTTATATTTCCTTTGGCTTATTTCCCTGAACCACCCCTCAAAATCCGAAAGGCAGAGTGAATCATAGTAACCCAGAAAATGTTACCACATTGACTTTTACTTTTGGTGATACTCAGGTTGGAACTCAGGGCCTTGGACTTGCTGGTCAAGTGTTCTCCAGCTCTTTTTGGCATTCATTATTTTTGAGACAGGAGCTTCCTTCCTGCCCAGGCATATACCTGCCCCACAATTCTTCTATTTCATGTTGCATGTTCTGTTCCTTTGGATCTAACGTAAGTAGCACCTCTGTATGGAAGAGCCTTAGCTCTCATTTCCTATTATAGGCCCTGGCCCTGACAGGTAACAAACTCCTTCTGTTTCTTTTTTAAATTGTGCCCCGTGGATCATCGTGTGACACCTGCAGAAGAAAAGTATCAGAGGGCAATAACTGGTCTGCTCCTTATTTCTTCCTTCCTGGCACATAGCACATAGATAATACAAATTTTCAGAATAAATAAATTAAGTATATTGTTCTTCCTTGTATGTACCACCTCTCCTGCACGAATAAATACCATTTCACTCCTTCAATTCTTCATATAGATCTAACTTCTTTATGTTCTTTGAGGGGTTTGGACACCCTCTGTGTAAGGAAGAGAATGCGTTGTTTCTCTGCTGTATTCAAAGTTTATATGTTCTCAGATTTCTATCTAGATTGCTTCTCCTTCACCTACGTAAGGCTCTATCATTCTACAGTAATCCTCTGGGTTTCTAGATCAAAATAGAAGACTACAAACGCTTTTTCCTAAACCAACTAAAAATAAGAGGAATGAAGGAGAAACAGAAGTGAAGTTAATTTTTAAAACAACAACAAAAAGAAACCTCTGGAATCTAAATATTACACTTTAATAAAACTCTCTCTGCCAAGAATAGAGAAGGCTGAACAAAGACAGGGATGCTCTGAGGGAAGAAACAAGATCCTATCACTCTCTGGCTGAGTGATCAGAACGGAGAGGTCTGACAGGTGGCCTGCCCGGGGGGACGCTAGCTGACCCTTGATGGGAACACAAACTCTCAAGACATAGGAGCACTGGGGAAATGGGCTGATCCTTCTTTGGCTTCTCCTATCACAGGTGATGGTGCTAAATGTGGAAACCGGCCAGCACGTCATCTCTGAAGGCGCTGGTGTGGGTATGTTACGGTCAGCAAGAGAAGTCTGGTGGTCACGTGACTGATTCCACAGCCCATGCTCCTGATGAAGACCAACATCATGGTCGTGGCACCGCACAAAGGGGTTGTGATAAAAATAAGTCATGGAAGCAGGAATGAGTCAAGTGCAGAATGCATCAGTATTCCTGGACAAAGAAAGCGGGGGAGGGGGAAATGAAAAGAAATTCAAACTGCTCTAGCTCAGTATCCTATCCTGACTCCAGGTTTATCCTTACATACATCTGGCTTAGTAAGAGCCAACTAGTTTAAAGATGAGAAATACCAAGATGAAAATATTAGGCAATCATGTCTTCATAATAGTAAAATAAAAAAGAGGGACTAGATACCAGTGGTTTATGCCTCATGACTGTAATCCTAGCTACTCAGGAGGCTGAGATGTGAGTGTCATGGTTTGAAGCCAGCATGGGCTGGAAAGTTCATGAGATTCTTATCTCCTATCAGCCACCAACAAGCTGGAAGTGGCACTGTGGCTCAAGTGGTAGAGAGCTAACCTTGAATAAAAAGCGCTCAGGGAGAGCAACCAGGCCCTTAGTTCAAGCCCCAGGCAGCAAAAAAAGGAAAAAAGAGAAGGAAAGAAATATAGAGAAAATGATAAGGCATTTGAATAATGCAAACCAGAACAATAATGCCAAAACAGATACACTTTACAATCAAATAACATGCCATTACAGAAAAGAGATCAAAGAAGAAACACTGAAACTTAAGATAGAGCTCTCCACGGAAGATAAAAGTGAGTAGATAGGATTCAAGAAGTAAGTAAAATATAAGTGGGCGCCAGTGGCTCATGCCTGTAATCCTAGCTACTCAGGAGGCTGATCTAAGGATCTCAGTTCAAAGCCAGCCCAGGCAGGAAAGTCCGTGACACTCTTATCTCCAATAAACCATTTGAAAACCGGAAGTGGTGCTGTGGCTCAAGCGGTAGAGTGCTCACCTTGAGCTGTAGAGTGCAGGGACAGTGCCCAGGCCCAGGGTTCAAGCCCCACGACCGACCAAAAAAAAAAAAAGTACATAAAATATAAAAAGTAAAACTGAAACTTACATTGGGAGCTGGAAAAAGAAAAGTTGCCTTTAGTGAAGAACTGGGTCTAGATTTCTGCAGGACCATGTGTTATGCCAAGGTCACAGGACCCCCACAAGAAGACCACAGAGAGTCAGATTCTACAGCTGTTTTATTTAAACGGGCTGCAGCTCGGGCCTTGTCCTACACTCCAACACAGCGGAGACTAGCAGGAGAGCCCCGAGCTCAGGATTTGCAGGTCTTATATAGGCACACAATCAACCAGGTGTTTGGATTACCACCCCGTGTTGCTTTGCTAGACAGAAACAAGCAACAAGTGTTGGTCACTGCCTCAAACTTTAACCTTTCACATGAACAAGAATCCCTCCCCCCCATACACACACACACACACAATCATGCTGTGAAACACCAGGTGCTAAATAAATTACAACAAATACACTTTTAAATGGATTGCTGAGCACACAAGAAAGGGAAAGGAAATCATTAAGAGCCAAAATATATAGGAAGAAGAAAAAAGGGAAGAAGAGGAACAGAGAATAATACAACACCAATTTTAAGCACATAGAGTAGGAAGCCTAGGAGGCTACCCTAGGAGGTTACCCCTCCCTCATTTTCTCCCACTTTCCCTCTCTCCCCCGACTCCCCTCCCCCACAGTTTGTAAAGTACATTTCCAACATAGTGTCTTGTGTGTATTGCTGTTGCATTAGTTCACCCTTTGTCCCACTGTTTCTGCGATTCCCTTCCCCAAGATAAAAGATAAACCTATATACAAGACAAACAGTACCGAAATCAAAAACAGTGACCACAGGGAATAAACCAGAGGAAAAAAAAATGAAAGAAAAAAGAAATAACTCAAATTGTACACACACACCTCTCTTGTTTCCATATCACAGAATTCATTTCGAGTAGCATCATTTTATATGGTCATTATGTACATATATATTGAGCTATTGTGATCCTCTGCCAGGACTCTCCTAGTTATATACTAATTATTAAAAATGAATGAGGCTTAGTGATAGAGTGCTTGCCTAGTATGTGTGAAGCCCTGGGTTCGATTCCTTAGTACCACATAAACAGAAAAGGCCAGAGGTGCTGTGGCTCAAGAAGTAGAGTGCTAGCCTTGAGCAAAAGCTCAGGGACAGTGTCCAGGCCTTAACTTCAAGCCCAGGACTGGCAAAGAAAAAAAAAAAAGTAAAGAGAAATGAGGGAAATCATGGAGCTTATGTTTTTTGGGTCTGGCTTATATCATTTAATCTAATTTTTTCCAAGCCTTTCAATTTCCTTACAAATGGGGCAATGCCATTCTTTGTGAGGGAAGCATAGAATTCCATTGTGTATATATTATATACCACATTTCCTTAAACTGCAAATTTTATTGGTAGCCACCCTCAGGGGCAGAAACCCACCTTTGCCCATGCCCATGCCCCTCCTCAGGAAAGAATGCAAATAAATGACTTGGCTTCAAAGTTAACTTTGGAGAGCTTCTCAGCTAAAAGCTTCCAAGGGCTCTTCCTTGCTTGAAGGAAAAAGTCAAACCTTCCCTTTTAATCTGGTCTCTAAGTCCCCTTCCAGGCCCTTACAGGATCTTTGAGTTCCTCCTATCCCAGCTTCCCAAACTCACCACACACTTCCAAAGGAGCCTTTGAACTCAGGACCAGGACACTGTCTCTGAGCCTTTTTCACTCAAGGAGAGCATGATATCACTTTGAGCCCCAGTGCTACTTCCTATATTCTGATTAACTGGAGATAAGAGTCTCATGGACTTTTCTGCTCAGGCTGGCTTTGAACCACGATCCTCCAAGCATGAGTCACCAGTGCCTGGCTAGGAGCCATTTCCTTGTGTGTTTTAGAGCTGTACCTTGCAATTCACTTTAAGATTTATTTTCAAAATCTAAGCCATGCTAATTGTTACTTCATGGTATTCTTGTCCCTCTCTCCCACTGCAATTTTCTTTTTTTAATTAATGTTTTTTTTATTGTGAAAATGCAGTATATAAGGGTTAAAATTATATGAGCAAGGTAATGAGTTCATTTTTTTTGGGGGGGGGTCCAGTCGTGGGGCCTGAACTCTAGGCCTGGGCACTGTCCCTCAGCTCTTCAGCTCAAGGCTAGCTCTCTACCACTTGAGCCACAGCGCCACTTCCGGCTTTTTTCTTTTTGCTTATGTGGTGCTGAGGAATTGAACCCAGGGCCTCATGCATGCAAGGCAAGTGCTCTACCACTGAGCCACCTTCCCAGCCCCATGAGTACATTTTTTTATCAAAAATTGTTGCCTCCTCCTTTGTTTCCCCTTACCATCCTTGCCCTCCCCATCTCCCCTTCTTCCTCCCCCCCTCACCAAAGTTGTAAAGTTCGTTTTTTGACATAACATCTTGTACATCTCATTGTTTCAATGGGTTCACCTGTATCCCTATTTAAACGATTTGTTTTTTCCCTTCTTCTCCACAAATTATACTAACAGGGAGTATACCATGGGGGAGGGACATACAAAGCAACAAAGAAATATCTTATAAATGCATTAGAAACAATAGCAAGAAAGAAAACAATTTGAATCCTTATCTTGCCTAACATCAACTTATCTGACCGTTTCTGCTTGACTCAGACATAGACTAGTTATTGCAAATAAGGGAAACCATGGGACCTATGTTTCTTTAGGCCTGGCTTACTTCACTTAATATCTTTAATTTTTTCCAAGTCTTTCCATTTCCTAACAAATGGGGCAATGTCATTCTTTCTGATGGAGACATAGAATTCCATTGTGTGTATATACCACATTTTCTTGATCCATTCATCTACTGAGGGGCATCTGGGTTGGTTCCATATCCATAATGCTGCAATAAACATAGTTGTGCTGGTAGCTTTAGTATGATCTTGTTTGTGATCATTCAGGTAAGATTGCTGGGTCAGAAGGAAGCTCTATGTCCCACTGCAATTTTCTTGTTAGAAAACTTGCTAGTTCTTCCAGGTTGAATGAGGATTCCTCCTTCTGGCCCATAATTCTTTCCCTCATTTTATCCAGCTCACAGCTATTGTTTTGGTGGAAGCTAGGTACCACACCCTTTAAGAAGCCTCCCACACTTTTCCCAGCTGATCTCTTTACTTTGTACATGCTCACATAGCACATTATGCTTTTCCTACATAAACTGAGCTGCGCCATGATAAAAAAGAAATAACCATGCAATTAATGACTATTTTTTCTTCCCAGTAGAATGTAAGCTCCATGAGGGAAAAGACCAGTCTATCTCCTCTCTCATCAATTCATCCTCATGCCTCTTTTGGGTGCTTTATATTTGTATCTTTAAGATCCATTTTAAAATAGTCTACAACTATTCACCTGTAAGAGGCTGAAAAAAAAATCACACACTATTCTTGTGCATACTTCCACACAGTTTTCCCCCAATGGGAGTACCAAACCTAACCACGATACCCTTTCAAAACAACAACAAAACTAGACACTAGCACAACACAACTAGCTAATCTACAGATTATCATACTCAGATTTGCCATGTTTTTGCACTCACTTTTTGCAGAGAAAACACTGAACTATGAAGCCTCATCACAGTAAACATCTGTGTAATCATTATGATGATCAGGATACAGAAAAGAGTAAGTATCACACAGAAACTTCCCTACTATTCCTTTGAAGTCCACTCTCCCCATAAACCCAGCCCCTGGCAACCACTGATTTGTTCTCCATCACTATAATTTTGTCATTTTGAAAACACTGAGTAAATGTAATCATTCCCAGTGCTTTATTAAGGCTGGCTTATATTTACTTCCTTTTTGTCCCTCTGTAACATATAGACCAGAAACTTTACAAGCAAGATCTCTTTGAGTATTACCACAGCAGTGAGGTAGCACTTCAGACCCTAGCTATTATTTATTATTTTTCTGATTTTATAGATGAAGAAATTTCACTTTAGAGAACTTCAATCACTTTTCAAGTGTCAAAGTTAATAAGTGGTCAAGCCAGGAGGTGAAACCCTAAAGTCAATGCTTTTAACCTCTTAAAATATGTTTTTGAAAATTGGTTAACTACTTGTAGAAAACTAAAGCTAGATCCTTATCTATCACCCTGCACCAGAATCAAATCCAAATGGATCAAAGACCTCGGAGTCAAAGCAG
>NW_012267314.1:9497553-9505436 GCF_000151885.1 Dipodomys ordii
GTGATGTTAGGAAAATGAACCCTAAGATATGTATTCAAATGTTTTTTTCTTTCATGCATTTGTTTCTAATGCATTTATAAGATTATTTCTTTGTTGCTTTATATGTCCCTCCCCCACAATATAACCCCTGCTTTCACTGTATTTGATGTTGGTATGATTTGTGGAGGGGAAGGGCAAAAACAAGTCGTTTAAATAAGGATACAGGTGGACTCGTTGCAACAATGAGAAGTACAAGTTGTCATGTCGAAAACGAACTTTACAACTTTGGTGTGTGGGGGGGGAGGATTGGGTGGGATGGCCGGGGGGAGGGTATGAGGCTGGGAAGGGATGGGAAGGGGAAACAAAGGAGGAGGCTACAATGCTTGTTAAGAAATGTACTCATTATCTTGCCCATCTAATTGTAACCCCTCTGTACAGTATTTTCACAATAAAAAATAAATAAAATTAAAAAATTTACATTGAAAAAAATGTTTTTGCATATATGGGTATTAGATAGCTTTGAATGGATTAACAATAGAATGATTGAACAAAATAAATGTGAGAGGCTGTCACAACTACTTCTCAGTTCCCTAGAAAAGCCTATACTTCATGGAAATATGGAGACTTTTTGGTGAAAAATTCTAGAAAACAGCAAACAGACAAAGGAGAGGAGAAGTAGACCTACATGGAAAGAAACCATCCAGCTGGTTCTCTGGATCGATCATGACACAACAAGGTGGCAGAGAGGAACAGAATGGAAGAATCCACTCTGTCTTTGTTAGACATGAATACATTTGTGGAATCTCGAGCATCTTGGAAGGATTAGACTATGCACATAGACTGGCTACAGGAGCAACATGGACTTTTTGCTGCTTGTCATGCCTGAATCTTGTCTTGCACCCCGGACTCATACTCCCTTTGTTACTTAAGTCTTTCCCAGCACTTCAGCTTATGTACATTGGTCTAGGTTTGGGACTCATCCCCACGGTGAGGTGTATACCCCAGTGTTGCAGTGTTGAGAGGGATGAATGCTTTCTTCATTGGATGAGGTCTCCCACACAGGGTACTGCAAGTGGGAGTATTTATAAAAACAAAGTGGCTCTTCCCCTTCATCCTCGAGCATGTATTTTTCCCCATGCACCTGGTTTCCCTTTTCTACTTTTCTCCTAGGAACTGACCTGTCATGAAGCACAGAATAGATCAAATAAGTTCCTGTGTTCAGCTGGCTCTCAGACTTTGAGAACGGAATCCCCAGAAGCTGTGCCTGTGACCTCCCTGTGTCGGCAGCCTGAAACCTCACCCATCTTGCTCAAACCTCCTACTTCTCTATCTTCTTGCAGTCTGCAGCATTTGTTGAGATGGTCCAACAGGACCCGAGACATGAGAATGATGGCCTTTATGTGTTCGTTCTCACCAATAGGATCCAAATTCCCTGGAGTTGGCTTCTGGTGGTGGCAGTGTTCTCTGGCAGAGAGTGATACATGAAGGTTTATTTTACTGCCTAGAGAGCCTTGCTGGTCAAGAGGGGCGTAATTTGCAAGGTAGTGTGCATTATGAGAAGGCCTTGAGGGGAGAAGTCATATATTCCCCTTATGCTCATCCATGAAGCTACAGGAATAAGGGCAAATCAATATAATGGGACCACTGATGTGCTCGCAAAGTAAGATATAAAACAACAGAAATTACAGCCACCTGAGCAGACAGAATGGAAAAGGATGATCAGATAGCCCAGAATGATCCATGGTGCCAGAGGTGGATTCACGGTATGCTCTTTGATCACATATATTTTGGGGCTAACCTTGGTATGTTGGGTATAACCGGTTGTTCAAAGTGGACGTATGGTGAAGCTAACATGTACTTATTGAGGTGCTAATGCAAAGGAGGTACAGAAGGAGGTGGGGGAGCTTATTCTTCACACTGGACATGTAGGAAAGGGGATTCGGGATTTTGCCACCCAGCTGTGTCATGGAACAAATGCCCCAAGTTACCCTTTCAGGTAGTAAAGGAAGATTAAAAGTCTCTTCTAGAGGACAGGGCTGATTCAGACTGTGGTGAGGCTCTCAGAAGCGGGGGTGATCGATACACCTTGACTCACTTATAGTTCATGATAGCACCCTGTTTGGAAAGCTTTGTCCTGAAGAATGTCTTTCATGTGTGGATCAGTACAAAATATATACAAAAATGCATAGAGAAGATTTGCCCATGAATAGGTACAAAACTGGAGGAAAACCCAACATTTATCAATAGTAGTATTAGCAAATAGCTTCCCCTAGTGAAAATTCTAACGAGAGGTTGTAATTGAAGACAGGCGAAAAATGTATATTGGCAGAAGGTTTCAGGGGAATAGAGTAAACTGCCAATTTGCAACACACTTTAGAAGTAAAGTTGCAGTGATGAGAGACTTCCGGTAGCCGAAAAATGCCTTGAATTTGCACTCCCACTCCCACAGTTAGTGAGTCCCAGGGAATGGACAACACAGTGATGGATGTTCGGCACTCCACACAGACTAATGGAATGTACCAGAGCATCTAGCTAGATTTCTGCCCATCTTCCTGCCTTCCCTTTCTTTTCTATTAAAAAGGGTAAGAATGTCTCTCTGCTACTCTCCTATCATAAAACAGAAAACACTGGAAGAAACAAGATTACTTACAGTAGGCCTTTCTGCACAGTACCAAGGCCTGGGACTTATTTTGTCGCATTAACTGATTTGACTTGTATCACCTCAGATCCTTGTCAAATACCATTGCAGAGTACATTACAAATTTTAAAAGGAAAGCAGTTTTCATTGAAAACTCAGTGTTGGTAGAGCAAAATGACTGGCTTTCAGAAATGCTTAGATTTTACTGAGTAGGTGTGATTCAAGCGTTAGGATACCATGGGTCTGGTAGAAGGCACTGGATCATTTCTTGTCCAAAGTATTTTTTTGCAATTGTGTAGTTATGAACTTGGTATTCTTGGAAAGCTAGAGATTGTTTCACATGATATGGGATATATTTGCAACCTTTATTTTTAATGTAGCTAATTTGAATGGATAAAAATATTATTTTTACATACTAAAGACAAACACTGGTGGATGAACCTGTGGCAGTTTAGACAATATGCAGTTGTTGAAATGAGAAGACAAGATAGGAAAGATTTTCAAACAGTGGTTTCTAGAGTGTGAGGGAATTTATCAAGACAAGACAGCAAAGCCCACAGCCTTGTGGGAACTAATGAGACAATTCTTTCTTTCTTTCTTCTCGAACATTCTCCAACACTGGACATTCTGGTCTTCTCAGGCTCTCTGTGCACCACTGAATCCTGTCTTATGAATCAGAAGCCAAAAAGAAAAGTTTAGTTTGGCTGGGCGTCAGTGGCTCATGCCTGTAATCCTAGCTACTCAGGAGGCTGAGATCTGAGGGTTCTGGTTCAAAGCCAGCCAGGGGAAGCAAAGTCTTTGAGACTCTTATCTCTAATAAACCACCAGAAAACCAGAAGTGGTACTGTGACTCAAGTGGTAGAGTGCTAGCCTTGAGCTGAAGAGCTCAGGGACAACACCCAAGCCGAGTTCAAGCCCCAGGATTGACCAAAAAAAAAATTTTAGTTTGGTTTGCCTGAGAAAGTTTCTAATAAGAATCATTCCACTCATGTGGTGTTTGCGTTCAACTGCTGTGTTGGTTTCAAAGCACTCTTTACTAGCTGCATAAACTCAGGCAAACAAGCTGTGAAACAAAGCTGGTTCTGTCTGTAAAATAAGGTTGGGATGATGGAGACTTCTACCTGCCTCTCGGGGCGAGGAAGAAGAAGCTCAGTCACACTGTGAGAGCGCTGAGCTTGGCCCACAGTGAACACACAGTAGAGGTTTGCTCTTGTCCTGTACGTTTTCAGGCTTCCGGGTTGTTTGGGGGACTTGCCCCTAAGGTAGGGGAGAATGAAAAGTCTCAGAAAGCACAAGCAGACTGCTGCTTCACAGGCTTGAAACCAAAGCTAGAGGCCACAGCAAAGCCATCTGAGTTTGTGGTGTCTTTTCTAGAGCTCTGGGGTAAGAAGAGACAGGCACTAGTTCCTATTTCTGGAGATTCGGACAAAAATGTTCCTCTATCAGTCCATCTGAAGATGGCTTTCTTTGTTGACTTGACGATGCAAATTTTGTTTTGTGCAGTAACCGGGGTCCTGGGCACACTTTCAGGCTCACCTTACTGGTCATCTTTCTGCTCAGTCGTTTGTCTTGGTATGTAATCAGTCTTCTTATCTTGTAGCTGAATTTCCAGGCAAAACAAAGCGGTAAGAGGGAACCTCCCTGGAAGCATACCAGTTTTCACTTAGGGTCTACACTTTGGGCTGGCACGGCCTGGCACCAGATCCTCTAACCCATGCGTCCATCCAAACAGCTGTGACTAATCCTCTCCAGCCGTGCTTTGAAACTCATTTATGCTTAGGATTCTTCCTTTACACCCTATCCTATTTCCTCTAGGTGGACAACAGAAAAAGTGATAAGAAACCCAGAACAGCTCATATACACAAGCAAGCAGATGAGTGCTGAAGGCTCCTTCTTTTGAGGTTCTCTTCACCCTCCTCAGGTAGGGCCAAAAGTCACCAATGTGGCCCCAACCCCCCTCGTATGTGTTCTCCCCATGGGTGAGTAACATACATAGCAGATGTATGAATAAACAGACTTTCTTTTAAAGGGAAGAGAGAATGAGCTAAGTGAGCAACACTATGTAAGAACTGTTGTTCCATCCCCTTCTCACCCTCGCCCATCTTCTCCTCCTCCTCCCTGGTGTTCTGGCAGTCTTACCTGTGTTTCTCAGTATCCCTAATAGGGTGTGAAAACACATGATGAGTGGAAGTCTGCCCAACAGCGGCTATGCCTGGTGAAATAAGCAAACCATTCCCATGGTGACCACAGAGTGTAGGAAGACCACTGAGTCCTTCCTTCCATGAACATAGTAGACGGATTGGGGCCAAAGCAGGGGAGAGTTACTTCAGTAGACCCAAGGGAACTGTAGTAATTGCACGGAGGCCCTAAAATTTCTATTTTTTTTCTTTTCGTGTGCATACACAATTGGGTTGAAGATAAGGGATTTTAAAAAGAGAGAAAGTAGATGAAGTTGTGCAGAGAAAGAATACAATGAATAGTGTCCTTTGTGTATGTGTGTGTCAACAGCCACACTGTATCCTGCCCCAAAACAAGGATATTCTGAAGACTGGCTGGAGGACTCCTATTTCTAAGGACAGGAATCATGTCTATTTCATAGAAAATACTCATTACTGAAGACCAAGTATAGCTTGTTTTCTTTGTTTGAAGTACTGAAGTTTGATCGCAGGTCCTTACACTTAGTCTTACCACTTGAACCATGCTCTCAGCCTTTTTATAGATAGGGTCATACGCTTTTGCTTAGGATGGTCTTGGACAATGATCCTTCTACTCAGACCTCCCAAGAAGCTGAGATTATAGACATATACCACCTTACCTAGCTAATTTATTGAGACTAGGTCCCTATAACTTTGTTCTTCATCTAGACTTGGGATAACAGCCATGAGCCACCATGCCAGGCCTTCAATTCTAGCTTTTCTTGCTCTCAAATTTCAAATACATATTTTACTTATGATATAAAATAGAAAGAATAATCTTCATTTTCTGAGTGGGGTGGTGTGTGTGTGTGTGTGTGTGTGTGTGTGTGTGTGTGTGTGTGTGTGTGTGTGTGCATTCCCAGAGATGATGAACTCTGAAATGGAACAAAGAAGTACACAATTTTGTACAATTTCTAGGGAGGAGGATACTAAAAGGAGATTTTATTTATTAGACCCAGCTGTCTGGATTTCTGAATCAGGGTCTAAAATAAGAACCACTTCTGACAGATTGTGTAGGGCCTTTCAGAAATTAAACATGAACCAACTGTGTAAGAAATCTGATTTTCTCTGAGAAAGTTTCTCTAGATGTCAGATTTATGATGATTTCGGTAAGAAGGAATTGACAAAGGTATCGGGAGACAATGAGTGGGAAGCATGCCTTTCTTCATTGCAGTAGCCCATGTCTCAAGATTTATGGCATATATTTCATAATGTCTAAAACTTGCCTCAAAATCCTATTTATTTTCACTTACTTGACATTTTACTGTTACTCTCAAAACCTAGTACCTAACGACATTTCTTGGAACTTCTGATTTTGTCTGGGCAGCGATGCATCCAACCTAAGGGTAAACCATGACTAATCTAAACTTTCGTGGTGGCCATACTTCCTTCTCTTCTACCTGCTTTCCTGGCCACCCACGCAACTACTTGTAGCCATGCGGTAGTTCTAAACATGGGGACACTAGGGGGAATCTGCTGCGGAATGCCCAGAATGGAGCATTGCCTGAGCAGGAGAGGCACCCTCGGGAAGGGCTCCCTGTGATGCTTTAGTCTTCTTCGTGGATACAAAGAATGGGTTCCTTGGTGCTTTGGTAGCAGTATTATGACCTCAGTGGGCAAGTCCAAGCTCAAGAAAGGGGACCCAGGAAAGCTAGAAAAGGGGAAAATAGAGTTCAACACCACCCTGACACGACCTCTCTACAGGCTTCATGGTGTTTGATGAGATAGTAAGCCTCTGTAGTGCTTAAGCCATAACTGGATAGATTGCATATGACTAATACGTAACTACATATATAATACTCCTGGTACTTGGAGTCAGCAGAAAATAAACCACACAACCTTCCTGGCTCACAGAATTTAAACCAAGTCTAAGCAGATATATACTACATAAGAAAAAGAATAAACATATTATAATATGATTAGAAGTGACCATCATTATGGCAAAGATCAGCAAGGAAGGGAACAGAGGACCAAAAGCTGGTTAAATTCACATAGATTATTCCCAAAGCTTGGCTGAGGGGTGGTTATTTGAGCAGAGGCTTGACTGAAGTGGACAAATAAGCCAGGTAGGTATGTGGAATATCTAGTTACTTGCAGGTAAAAGCATCATTAACATGCATATCCAATAAATTCTTAGTCATTCTTCAAACCAGAGCTCAGATATCATCATTTCTGGGAAGTCTTCCAGCAGGACCTCCCACTCCTTACAATTATCTCCTTCCTCTTTGTGGCTACGTCTCTCAGCTTTGGACACATGTATTGGTCTACTCTCCTCATGTCTCATTATAATCTACTTGTTGCTACAGCTAAGAAATTCACTCACTCTAGACTGTGAGACCTTTGGAGGGCAAGGTCAACCCTTAGTCCATACCATCCTTGACCCCAGACCCCAATACTTGCTATACACAATGGGCTCAGCCTACCACAAATAATTACAGATTTGAACTTCTGTGTTTACAATCTGAATATAAAGGTGTGGGTTTTCCTACAGTGTCATTAAAAGCAAAATTTTACCTATAATCAAATTTTGTAAAGTGTGACTATTTGTTATGTTTGGGAAAGCATCCAGAAAGCTGACTAATCTGAATTAGTATGAACATGTGCAAATGTATGGTTCTCATTTAGGAGAGAATATGTAAGCTGGCTGAGAAGCATTTTGGTTCTCTATCAAGTTCATCTATTTAATCAATGTTTAACTACTAGAAAAGGGGTTGACAGGCAACTTGCTTTTAATTATAGGAGTTTTTTTCTCTAATAGGGAAATATTTGGCTAATTTTGTTTATTGATCATGCTGAATTTTTATCTACAAACTTTCCCTCTAAGACAACTTACATCCTTAGTTCTATGCAGGAAGGATTTTTAAAAACATCAGCAGAGACTTAAAGAAGATAGAAAAGAGTTGGCATAAAAATGTAATAGAGAGGATGAAGGAATATTAAGTATATTTTAAAGTTAACTCCACTGTGTGTAGAACAAAGCCAGGATTTTTTTTTTAATTTTATTTTATTTTATTTGTGAACAAACTGTACAGAGGGGTTACAATTGCATGGGCAGGATAATGCGTACATTT
>NW_012267314.1:9506416-9559339 GCF_000151885.1 Dipodomys ordii
TATTGGGCAGTTGTTTCTTTGGGGATTTGTTGTTGGGGGGTTTAATTTTTTGAGTTCCAAGTATATTTTAGATATGAGACCCTTGTCCGTTGTATGAAAGCCAGGATTTTTTAATCATCCCTGCTGGGCACACGTGGCTCCTATGTATAATCCTGGCAACTCAGTAGGCTGAGACTTGGAGGAGCACAGTTCAAAGCCAGCACAGGCAGAAAGGTCTGTGCTCTTGATACTTCATTTCCAATTAACTAAAAGAATGCTGGGCTGGGGCTGGGAAAGTGGCTCAGTGGTAGAGTGCCTGCCTTGCATGCATGAGGCCCTGGGTTCAATCCCTCAGCACCACAGAAGCAGAAAAAGCCAGAAGTGGTGCTGTGGCTCAAGTGGTAGAACGCTAGTCTTGAGCTAAAGAACTGAGGGACAGCACCCAGGTCCACTGTTTGACAAAGTTCAGGCCCCATGACTGATAAAAGAAAGAATATTGGGCTAGAGGCATGGCTCAAGTGGTAGAGCACCAGTTGTAAGCAAGTGTTCTGAATGAGAGTGAGGCCCCTGAGTACAAACCCTAGTACCAGCAAAAGGAAAAAACAAAAACAAGTGTTTTTCATTATAATCTCAAATAAAATCAAACTGTCTTCCCTTATGTGTTACTTTAATTATATTAACATTAACAAGTAATGTTAGCATGTTTGCCTCCCATTTAAGCCAGTCTCTTACATTTAAAATTCAGAAGGACTGGGGATGTGGCTCAAGTCATACATACATGCACTTGACCTAGCAAGTGCAAAGCCGCAAGTTCCAGCCTGGTACCTCTAACACATGAACAAAAATAAAAGTCAAAATGAAAATGTTTTATGAATTCTATGCTGATCTTAATTACATACATAGCAAAAATGGTCCTCAAGATAGGTCAGACTTAGCTAGTATATTGATTGATAATGGTTTTTGAAAATTACTTTTTGAAAATAACATCAGTATACTTTTCCTTTTTGGATTTTGTATTTGAAAATGTGAATTCCATTTTTATAGTAGCTTTTAAGCCAGCAGGTACCACACTGTCTCTATCAACAAATAAAACAGCTTTTAGAGATTGTTGAATAGGTTGGTACCTATAATATCTTCACTAAGTCTTTACAAGACATCATTATAATACCAGAAATGGTCATTTAACCAGCATCTTTGAGACTAAACTCAGCTAGGAAGGACAAATTCCTGAATGGTTCATAAAACATGTGCTGGACTGATGCCCAGTCCAGGTGAGACCAGATTCAATTCTCCAAGGTCTACTTCAACCCGCCCAGAAAGGGGCCCATGTTTCTATGTACTGGAACAAGCCAGGCCAAGCAACCTATGGCAATACCAGGACAAGGAGGTACTACTGATGTGATAAGCAGCTGCAAATGAACAAGATGCCAGAGCTGAATTAATGGGAAATACAGAATTCTTTGACATAAAAGAGCAGCTTGGCAGCACATGTAGGTTTTCTGAGAGGGGCATTTTTATACTCATCACGCTCATTTTTTTTGTTTGGGGGGTTGAAAGTCTAAGCCTATTCTCTTAACTATCATGGTATCTGCCAGCACAAAAGTCAACAAACTCACAGGAGACCCAAAGTGCTCTTGGTTTGATTGTTCCTAATAAACTTTGGGGCTTGCGGACCACATACTGTCAGAAAATTATTTGTAATGCTTCTTTAAAAGGGTGACAGGGTTCAGAAATAAACTGCATGCGGTAAGAAGAGCCTCCCGTGGGTTATCCCTGTGAAATGAGTTGCAAGGCTTTGGGGAGTGGTGGTGGTTTCCGGCCATTAGCATTACTAATCAAGGCTGGCTTTGCATTGATGGGAATGGACACAAATCAAGAAGATCCAAGGGATGTTCATTCCCACAGCCCTGCCGGAATTCTTCAAGGTCAAGCTGAAACCCAAGTTTACTTCAATTATCTTTGATTGGGATGTTTTGTTATTTTTATATCTCCTTGAGATAAGAGACAGTGAAGCAGACATGCTAGGTCTACAGGTCACTACATCACTAAAGCAATTACTGTCAACTCTCAATTAAACTCCTTCCTGCAGGAAGCATTAGTGTAGACGTGACAAGTCCTAGATAACCTACCCAAGGCTTCTTGAAGCTGAGGGGAGAGAGAGGAGAGGAGGAGAGCGGAGGGGAGAGGAAGAAAGAGGAGAGGGAGAAGGGGAAAGGAAGAGAATGAGACAAGGGAGAGGAGGGTAACAGAGAAAGGAGGGGAAGGGGAAGGGGAGGAGGGGGAGAAGAGAGACAGAACACTAAGAAAAGCTCAGTCCCATGAAGTTTCTAAGGAAAAATTAGAGCAGGGAGGTAAACTGGACAGCCTTCTTTTTATGTCCCTTGCCTTTTCGCCTACATAAATAATACTGTTTTCTTAGTAACAGAGTGACAAATAAAACGCAGGGGCTCGGAAGAAGCCAAGCAGGAAGCACGGAGATGCTGGCAGCTGGGGTGACGGAGTGAGAGAGACTTGTGGAGACCTCAGTGGGTCTCAAAGCCCAGCTTTGGCACCTTCACCTCAGGCCAGTGCTCCCTGGTACATAGAGGGAGCTTGAAGTGTTGCTGTAGAGGATTTTTTAACTGCACTAACCAACATGGTAAAAGGTGTTTGTTCACTTCAAATGTTGCCATGAACCATTTGCATGCATGGTAAGGATTTATATGCACTCGGGCTGCAAGTCTCAAATCTGTGTGTTCGGGGCGTGCTGAGCACTAACCCTATTCCCACTCTGCAGTGTTAAGCTCTGCAGGCTGGGCCTCTCCCTCCAGGCCAGGAAAAGAAATGGTAGGTAAGTGACTTCAAAGGAGAAAGAATATGTAAATGGAAATAATGATTATAAAGTATCAGTGGCCAAGAAAAAAAATGATTTCAGAAAATTGAACGAGGTTGAGATATTGCTCACAGTAGAGCACTTTTCTAGGAAAGCCTAAGGGCCAGGTTCAAGTCCTAGTGATGCCAAAAAAAAAAAATAGTCTATGAAGTTGTCCATTTCTGATTTATCATTGAATCCTTAAGTTCTTCTGTGGATATACAGAATACTGATCACTTCCCACTCACCAGGGAATGCAGGAAGCCGGGGAGGCATGCTCAGCTGACATCCGGCTTGCAGACAGGGAACTGCCAACCAGCCAAGGTGCGTGTGCACGTGCACGTGCATGCACACACACACACACACACACACACACACACACACGAGTGGTGAGGACAAGTATCTTTAACTCCTCCCCCCTCTTCCAAACAGAGGAAACAACAACAAAAATAGTGGAATAGGAAGAAAAATGATCAGATGTGGTGATGGAAACAAACAAGAAGCCAAAGGCCATAGCTCTATTTACAAGTCATAAAGCATGCACACACCAAATTCTAGAAGGACTTGGAGAATCGACACATTCCTTCCATCTCCCGCACACCCTGTGAGGGGAGGAGCAAGGCTGAGAGGGCAGAATTTCGCCATAAAGACAGCCTGAAACCACAGGACAGGAGAAGGGGAGACAAGAGGAAGCTTGTCAGCCCTATGATTTTATTTAGTTCTTTTTCAGATGGCAGCAGTAGGGGGCGGGGAGGGGGTCTCACTATGCTGCCCCGGCTGACTTCAGACACACACCTAGGCTCAAAGGCTGCGCCTGTTTCAATCTCCTGAGCAGCCGAAGCCAGAAGAGTGTACCACAGCACTTCGCTTGCTGGTTTTCTTGCTGTTGTTTTCTACATAATCTATTATATTTTTCCTACCTTTTAGTTATAAAGGTTTCATTTTGACATGCCCAAATAGGCACGCCCTGTGGATTAGTTAGACTCACTCCACCCCATCTATCCTCATTCCCTCCACACACACACACACACACACATCTTCCCAAACCCTTCAAAACAAGCTCCACTGTTCCATTTTCGTATATGCACATAGATTCTTTTTTTTCTTTCTTTTTTTTTTTTTTGGGTCCGATCGTGGGGCCTGAACTCTGGGCCTGGGCGCTGGCCCTCAGCTCTTCAGCTCAAGGCTAGCGCTCTACCACTTGAGCCACAGAGCCACTTCCGGCTTTCTTTCTTTTTGCTTATGTGGTGCTGAGGAATCGAACCCAGGGCCGCAGGCATGCAAGGCAAGCGCTCTACCACTGAGCCACCTTCCCAGCCCCGATTCTTTTTTTTCATATTCACCCTCCTTCATCTTCTCCACTTCCCACTCCACTTCCTACTAGTACTTCCTCCTCCCCCACAGGATGAGTCCCGCATTCCCATCATTCATTTTTTAAGTGTCCACCAATGGCTCTCACTCACTTCAGCCACCCTACCCCGATTACCCAATAGCTTTCAGTGAGTTTCATTTTGCTATATTTATTCACAAACACAATAAATTTAATGTTCTTGGAAGTAGTGTCATATGACTACTACAATCTTCCTAGCCAGCAAAGGCTTCCAGAAGCCATGCACTTCAATAGAAACTCAAGAGGATGATGGGTTAAAATGAAGAAGAAAATACACATGCATTCACACAGAGGGACTTGGATCTCCAGATTGAATTCTTTTGTGCAGAAAGTATGTATCTTTACATTTTCTCTTAGATGACGACTCCAATAAAAACTATTTGAGTTTTATAAGGCAAGGCCAAAGAAGGAAATGTTATGTAAGAACATGTAAAGCATTGCAGCAGCAGACTGGCTAGATGGCTTCAACGTGAACACCCACAGTATGAGCGCAAGGATGAAGGAATGAGGCTTGTGATGGGGTTACAATGATCCGGGTTCCCTAAGAAAATACAACTCAGCACGAGGGGGCGTGGGGGAGCGGTGAGGGGAGCAAATCAATGCCAAACATGTGGCGATCTCTGCCAGCTAAAGACCCGGCAGATGGGAAGAGCCAAAGGAGGGATTTGAATGACAACTTTCTGACTTTTCTCACAATGAACCTTGGATTTGGTACATTTGCTACCCACGTCACTGTTATTCCCAGAAATCTGTTATTCCCAGAAATCAGCCTGCAAGCGAAAGACCTGAAATTGAATTAAGTAACACACTCTTGTCCTCACAATTTGAGATCTACAAGAATTCTTTCATTTTTTAGCTACCACAGGTTAAAATCCTCTCATGGGCCCTTTAGAAAAATATGCTTATGTGTAAGACAATGGAGAATTAACAGATGTGCAAAGGAAATTGAGCCATGGAGGAAGTCTAATGTAAAATGAAGAATATTAATGATTCCAGACAAGACCCAAATATGAAGCAGCATTTACTTCAGTGATATTATCTAATGTAATATTTGAGGGAGTGAAGAGGTATGAACCCCTACTGACTTCCTCTCTCAAGTTCAAAAAATATTAAAATAGTGAGCCCAAGGGCCATACATTTCAAGTTGGAATTGCTGCAGAAACTAACAAGTGAAACCCTGTGAAATCTATACTCAGAACTCTTAAACCCCAAGAAGCATCAGAATATGGTAGTCTTTAAGGAAGTACCTAAGGTTATGAGGATATCGGGACACTCTGATCTCCTAAAAACAGGAAATGCAAGCCCACACCTATTAATACTAGCTACTTGGGAGACAGAGATTGAGAAGACAGCAGTTTGAGGCCAATGTGCACAGAGTTAACAAGAACCTCCCTCAACTAAACAAGTTTAAGTGTGGTGGCAGACACCTGTAATTCTAGCTGTGTGGGAGGTTTCATTAGGAAGACCTCAGTCTATAATCAGCCCAGGGAAAAAAATGTAAAATTTTTTCTTAAAAAATAACTAAGGCAAATTAAGGCTGGGTGTGGTTTAAGTGGTAGAGCCCCTGCCTCCAAGGGAAAAATCCTGAGTTCAAACTCTAGTACAACCAGAGGGGGGTATGGGGAAAAAGGGGAGGGGGGGAGAGGAAGAGAGGGAGAGAGAATGAAGACATGACTAGCACAGAGAAAAGAGAAGGCAAGAAGAAAGCAGCCATCTAGAAGTCAGAGAACATCCTCAGAAGAAACTAACCTGCCAATACCTTGATCTCAGACTTCCAGGCTCCAGCATGGTGAGAAAATAAATTCTTGTGGATTAAGCCACCCAGTCTGCAGCAAACAAATACAGAAACCTCAGAACTAGGAGGTGGATCAGTAACAGAGGATATGCTTAGCATGTGTGAGGTTCTGGGTTTCCTTCTCAGCTCTACCAAAAGAAAGAAAGCAATCTCTGCTGAGCCACTCCCCCATTTTCTTTTTCTTATAACCCTGTAATGAGACATGAGTTTCTAAAGCTTCCTCTGTGGGTAAATGCATTCAATGTCATACTCACAACCCCGACAGGAAAGGCCAGCACAGCTAACATCCAGTCTCGGAGGGAGATGAGCTTCTTGAGCTGCCGCTCCTGCTCTTGGTTCCCGCTTCCTCTGGTCAGAAGGCTGGAAAGATCAGTCAGCACGCAGATGCCAAAGAAGACAGCCTGGATGACCTACAGAGAGATGGCCACCCGAACTGGTCAATACAGGACTACAGAACAGAGAACAAGCTGCAGGTCTGCAAGAGGACACACAGTAAGAAAATACCAGAATCCTCTTAAAAGGGCTCCACAAGTAGCAAATAGTAAGACACTTTCAATTGCTGTTTTAGGTTTGAAAACATTTTAAAAACACTACTTCCTTGTTTGTGACTGTTTAGGTAAATTCCCCAAAGTGGGAATGCTGGGTCATAAGGGAGCTCTATGTGGAGTCTTCTGAGGAACCTCCATACTGCTTTCCAAAGTGGTTGAACAACTTTATACTCCCACCAGCAATGCAGTAGGGTTCCCTTTTGGCCACATCCCCTCCAGCATCTGTTGTTACTAGAGTTCTTGATTATAGCCATTCTAACTGGGGTGAAATGGAATTCCAACGTTGTCTTGATTTGCAATTCTTTTATGACTAGAGAAGTTGAGCATTTCTTCATATGTCTATTGGCCATTCTTATTTCATCTTCAGAGAAGTCTCTCTTTAAGTCTTTAGCCCAGTTATTAATTGGGCAGTTGTTTCTTTGAGGATTTTTTATTGGAGCACTAACCCAAACGATCACAAACAAGGTTATACTAAAGCTACCAGAATAACTATGTTTATCACAGCATTGTTTACCATAGCTAAGATATGGAACCAACCCAGATGCCCCTCAGTAGCTGAATGGATCAAGAAAATGTGGTATATATATATATATGTATATATATATATAATGGAATTCTATGCCTCCATCAGAAGAATGACATTGTCCCATTTGTTAGGAAATGGAAAGACTTGGAAAAAATTATATTAAGTGAAGTAAGCCAGGCCCAAAGAAACATAGGTCCCATGGTTTCTCTTGTTTGCAATGACTAGTATATGTCTAGGACAAGCAGAGAAGGTCAAAGGCTAGTACATATGACCACATGAGATAATATTAAGCGAAATGTACCCCAAGAAAGGGACACAAGAGGTTTTTATCTTTCTTGCTACTGTTTTTAATGTACTTATAATGCACTATGTGATTCTTTTGTTTCTTTTGTATGTTCTTCCCCGATGGTATAATCCCTGTTTTCACTGGATTTGATGCCAGTGTTCTGCATCTTGTATATACATTTTTATAATTTGGGGGGGGGGAAGGGATATAGTGGAATGCTTACATGGGGATGCAGGCTGATCCACTGTGACAACAAGATGTACAGGACACTATGTTGAAAACGAACTTTACAATGTTGGGGGGTGGGTAGGAGTTGGGGAGGTGGGAAGTGAAGTGACGGTAGGGGGAAAACAAAGGAGGGGGTAACAATGCTCTATAGGAAATGTATTCATTACCCTATTCATGTAACTGTAACCCCTCTGTACAATATTTTTACAAAAAATATAATTAAAAAAACCACTACTTCTATTTTTGTTCACTTTGGGACAAGTGCAAAATATGCACAGAAACATGCACCCCCATGCATGAGAACATACACACACTCACACCTAAACCTGACCAATAGAAAGAATATCAGTTATCAAATGAACGTGTGCATTATTTTAGTTGGTTTTTAATTTTTTATTATTACCTATAATAGTTGCTATTCAACAAAGCAGCTTATGAAGAAAATATATCTTGATCAATGTCACTCCTTTCAACAATCATCATCTCTCAAACCTGCCCTTTCCCTTGATTTTATTAGTTTTGTAGACTATGCATTGGACTCTATGACTGCATTCTCCACCATTTCCTCTCTTTACTCACCTACCCTCTACCCTTGGCTCCACCTCTCCTTGCAAACATCGCATGTGTAATGTGGCTGTATTGACCAGCAAGATTTAGCAAATAATCTTAAGAAGTAAGAACATATGAATGAGTATAGCTTGAATAAGAAAAGAGAGGACTCTGTCCAAATACGAAGAAATGTTTCTTGGACTTTACTCTCTTTGATTTAGACATCTTTCCACCCAAGGAAGTGTTAGGAAGCTTGTTAGGAAGCTGATCCTTGACTCATAAAGATGTCAATTAAACACAATAGTCTGAAGTGATAGGGAGCAACTTTCATTTGCCAAACTTAAATAAAATGATCTCCACAGATTTTTAGTACTTAATGATATAAGATTGTTCCACAGTAATATAAACACAGCATACCAGACCATTTAATCAAAGAAGCTATCAGTTTTTACATTGCCAAATCAATTACAAATTGAATGGCTTACATCTGCCATATTTTTCTTGGACCATCTGAAGGAAGAATTCTGGATCACTAAGCACCAATGATTTGTAAACATCCTAAAGTGGGGGTGAAGGTGTTGATGACCCAGAACTCTGAGTAGAAACAGCAAACTGTGCATTAGTGAGGCAGAGGTCAATCCAAATGATGGGCAGAACAGAAAATCTGTTCCCTATGGTCAAAATTTTACTCACCAGGCATAGAATCAGGGAAAATTTTCAGATTTCTATTAGAAATAATTTACTGATGACTTATTTGTAAAAGAGAAATACAATTCTACTTATTACCTCTTTAGAAAAACATAAGTTCTTTTTTTAATTTTTAGTATTTTTATTGTGAAAATACTGTTCAGAGGGGTTACAATTACATGAGCAAGGTAATAAGTACATTTCTTATCAAGCTTTGTTGCCTCCTTTGTTTTTCCCCTACCATCCCTGCCCTTCCATCTCCACGACTACACCCCGCCCCCCGCCAAAGTTGACATAGCATCTATTTAAACAATTTGTTTTTTCCCTTCCCCTCCCCAAATTATATCAACATCAAATACTGTGAAAACAGGGGTTATACTGTGGGGGAGGGACATACAAAGCAACAAATCAATCACCTTCTAAATATGTTAGATACAATAGCAAGCAAGGAAAAACCACTTGCGTCTTTATCTTAGGGTTCATTTTGCCTAACCCCAGATAGACCAGACCAGAACAGGACATCCCACTGTCACATTATAATCCGCAAAGGATCAATTCAGAACAAGGAACATGAGTTCTTTAAAAAAGATAAATCTGTGGAGAGTTATGTGGATGGCTTACTCAGGCACAGGATTAAAGAGTCCTTGATTTGAGTACCTGATTCCAAGGATGGCAAGGTGGTGCATGCCTATAATCCCAACTACCCTGAAGATGGAGACAGAAGGATTGAAAGTTCGAGGCCAACCTAGGTAAAGTTAGTGAGATGCTACTTCCAAAACAAATTACAAATAAAAAGGCTGGGCATGTAGCTAAAATAGTAAAGCACTTGCTTAGCATGCATGAGGCTCTTCTAGGTTTAATCTTCAGTACCACAAAAAAAAAAAAATTACCTGCTTCCAACCATGACCTCAGCAATAGAACATCCATTATTGTCAAGTAGAAGTGTGGACACCGGAGGGTAGCCTTGGGTAAAAATATAAACCCCACCGCTTTTATAATTGGATTTGAGAGGGCAGTGAGCAAATTTCATTAGAGACATTCTACCTAGTGTTGTCTATTGCTTGCATGTCTCATGCCATCCATTGCAACTTGAAACTCACTAAGCTGAGTGTTAAAATGTGAAGGCTGCATGGAGAGGTGCAAGTGGTCTGACATAGGATTACCTTGAAGTATGATTCAGCCCCAGTCATTCTGCAGAGCTGGCATTTCCAAACGGTTGACTCAGCGTGACACATACATACCATCTGGCTTTGAGATCTTAGCAGGCTGGCTGCTCTTATTATTTTACACCCCATGTAGAAATAAAGTGGTCAAATGTATCATCTCTCTCCAAGAAATATAAATAACAGTTTATCAGAATGAAAGAACAATTCCCGTCCAGGCTATTCTGGAGTATCTTAATGCTTGTTCCTCTAGAACATTCTCTTCAATTCTTTCACAGCTTTCTTCCACCTCCTCAACTCTTCTAGTCCAGAAACCTTAGTAATTTACTGAGTCATTTTAGATTTAGAAATCATTTTCCTAAGTACAAAAATATAGCTAAATTCCATTCATAGTTTTTATCCTTTTTATACACATAGTTGGTTTTGACATTAAAATGTAATAGTATTTCCCTTCTCTGGAAATGATTAAACAATTACACTCTGAATTACAGGGGAACATTCATTTGACTCGACTATTTATCCCCAAATACACACAGTATAGTTTAACCAGAATGTTTTATTTCATTATAATATGTCATCTTCACTACCATCAGTTAAAATTTCATTTCATAGGAAGCTACAGTATATAGGTATATATACATATATGTATGTATATGTATGTATGTATATATATATGTATATATACCTATATACTGTAACTATATATATGTATATTCATTACGTAATCTGCTGCTGACTTTTTGTATATCTCCCTCACTTAGGGAAGACCCAAAAATTCATCAAAAGAGGAAAAACAACACATGATTTAAGAAATGAAATCACTGTATGATTTTTAAAGTTCAGAGTACAGCTATCTCTACTATAAGATTTCTGGGGCCTGGAATATATGATGTCTATGAACACTTTTTTTTTTCATTCAAATATCTTTTCCTCCTAAATACCATGAGGACTTTGAAAAATCTTTCTCTCTGTTTTTGGCAATGGTTGCTTTTCTTTTGGTTGATAGTAAAAGCTCCATGTAAAAATTTTTTTTACTATAAAGTGGTGTATGGAGAGTTGAAGTTAACTAAGTCAGGTATTGAGTACATTTCCTTTAGGACAGTATCATCCCCTCCTTCATTTTTTCCCAGTATTTTCCCTTGTGACATGCCTCCCTCCCAAGCTGTATAGTCCACTCCCAACATAGTATCTAGTGAGTATCACTGATGAATTGGTTGACCCTTCATAAGTTTATCTGATCTGGGGAGGGACAGGGGAAGCACGGAAATGGCAGGAGAAATTATGAACATATTTTGACTACGGTGTACTTTCACAGAATTAGTATACGTCTGCCATTATGTTTGTCTTAAAGATTCTGCTTCTGTTCAAGTTAATTTTAGACAAAGTAGACAGAAGTTAAAGATGAAGACGGACCTCTTAGAGTAGCAACGGAAGCTGGAGTGACATGGATCACAGAAAGGAGGAGGACTGTGGAGAGAACAGATGGGAAGGAGGCAGCGAGATTTATTGATGTCATAAAGGAAGGTCTGGAGGAGTCTTCTTCAGAGGACGAGAACATTAATTAAAGGGGAAATGATAAGGAAGTAATGAAAAACCTACCTGGAATCTTCTAGTTAGAGAACATGAGGTATTATGTGACATTCCATGAATTCAATCCAAGAAGAATCAAAGGGGAGTCAGGTAGTCTACACAAAAGCTGTGTGTCTATCTAGATCTGCTGTCTGTTCATCTATTTGGATATACAGGTATAATATACTTGTGTGTGTGTGTGTGTGTGTGTGTGTGTGTGTGTGTGTGTGTGTGTGTTGTGTGTAAGTGAAAGGGAGAGGAAGAGACATTTCTCCTACGCAGAAATATAAGTAACTCATTTATAGACATAATGTGAGCTTATGGTCTTCCCAAATCTCACCTATGGTCAACTATCTTGAGGCTAGACAAGGCATGAAAAGTCACTGTGCTTTGAGTTCGTAAAACTTCCTACGATGTTCCTACTAGAAACCAACCTTTGCAACATATGTAGAGTGAGGAGTGAATGTAACTGGAGTTAAATAACCCACAGAGACAAGATAAGAGCCACCAGCCAGCAGCCCTGTCATTCCACTGACTTTTCAATAGCACACAATGCGTTTCCCTTGATGAGAATCAAAAGTGAGGGGTAAAGACAACTCAGCACCATGAGACAGTGAGAATTCAATCCAACCACTCACCTTGGTTCTAAGAACTAACATGAGGGAACTCTCCAAGGATTGCTTTTCCCTTGGTTCCCAGTGTCTTGCTTGCCTGTCACAAACGACAGCGCCACCAATGGGTCAATTACCTGGACTCCCTGGACGGGTACATGTTTAAATGCTACTCTGTTGCATTTTAAAGTCCTCCATGCTGGCTCACTCTTGCTCTCTGCTTCCTTCTTCCAGCTAGACCATCCTCGTCCAATGCACTAACCTGGTAAATGATCTTCTATGATGGTAAGAGGAGATTAGCCTAAGGCCTATAGGAGCTTCTCACTAATGAGTATAACTCTCTTTTTCAAATCTGTCATGTTAGTGGTGTACACTAAGCTTGAGATTTTTCAAGAAGCCTTCACCACGCACATTTCTGAGATGGCCAGACTGTAGCATCAAGCTTGTGGTTTGAAGGATGTGATTTAGAATCCTTGCGTGTAGGCACAGATATTTACCTCATACTGCTCTGTCTCATTATAAAAATCGATGAAACCAGCCATAAGTCACCACTGGCAAGCAATCCGTTCAGACAGAGAGAAAGAAAAATAAGCTTTTTCAAGTCAGAAATAATGTACTCTGATAAGCAGTTTTGAGAAGGAAAGCTTGTCAATAAAAGCCCGTCACAATATCACATAATGACTTGCAGTGCATAAGCAGCAAGTACCGTCATCCAAAGAAAGCATCTGGATGTGGTTCACAAAGGAATAGTGCAATTATCCTGTGTCCCATGGTTGCTCTAGAGAGGCAGAGAGAGAGAGACCCTCCCAGAGATGCTGCTCTAATCCACAAACGACAGAAAAATCCCCTCCACATGGTGTTCTGACTACATCTTCACAAATAAGTAAGGGCAGCTACTCAAAAAGTACATGGGCTTAAAGACTTCTCACTGTGAGTGTTGGCACGAATCACTTGAATACACCATGGGTCAGCCATTGGAGTCCTTGAGCAGGTCCACATCTAAATGCTTCTCTGTAGAGAAATCGATGCATTGAAAAGTAAACCATGATCTCTCTGCCTCCCACTTCCAAATTTAACAAATATTTATTGATTAACTATTATTTCAAAGTCCTGAGTAAACAATGAATACAGAAATGCATACTATCAAATGATGGTGTGTTAAGTTACAAAAGCAAATATGTCAAACATGCCTTACTTCCAGCTTAGTAGGCTTGACATTTGCTAAGTATATGATGCTTAGCTTTAAGCACCGTGATCATTATGAAAAGGAAATGTTGTTGCATCTTGAGTAAGGCAAATCTGTCCAGAAGTGCATAAAATTTTCTAACCCATGGGCTGGGAAGTTGGCTCAGTGGTAGAGCGTTCGCCTTGCATGCTTAAGGCCCTGGGTTCGATTCCTCAGCACCACATATGCAGAAAAAAAAAAGCCGGAAGTGGCGCTGTGGCTCAAGTGGTAGAGTGCTAGCCTTGAGCTGAAGAGCTGAGGGACAGCGCACAGGCCAAGAGTTCAGGCCCCACGACCGGACCCCCAAAAAAATTTTAAAAAATTTCTAACCTTGAACAGTGTACTTTCCTCCCCTAAGTTTTACCTCTAGTGACAATGTATGTCAGGAGATTATTTCAGTACCAAGAGAAGGCATCAAAGAGCTAGATAAACCCGAAACCTATATTTGTAAGTCCTTGGCTTAAATCAAGGTTGGAAAAGGTTTTAATTAATGGATGATACAGAAATCAGATAGTCATATAGAACATATGCACAATCCACATTTAGGAAAGGGAACTGAATGTTATTAGAGCTTACACATACATGCAAATGAAACTGCATTAATAAAGTCAATAGAAAGATATGGCTTCTGTCCTTAGGAGCTTCTATTTTAAATATTTTAAATCTATTGATTTGAGTCAGTCCAGACTAACTCTGTGTAAAGGCTCTGTCTATATAATTGTAGTTAAATTGCTGGCAAAGAAACTGAATGGTTATGAGATTTATTAAAGCAATTTGCTTCTTTGTTTCTCTGCTTCTTTGTTTCCTTCTTTCTCTCTGTCTCTGTCTTTTTGTGATGCTCAGGGCCTCATGTTTGCCAGGCAGGTGTTCTACCACTTGAACCATACTTTGAAACATATTTTGCTTTAGTCACTTTCTCAAATAGGGTCTCACCACTTGCCTGGACTATTCTAGACTATAGTCCTCCTATTTATGCTTTCTTTGTAGCTAGAATGAGAGACCCCCTGCTACTATGCTCTGTTTTTTTATTGGTTGATATGGGGTCTCATGAACTTTTGCTGAGGCTACCCTTGAACTATGATCCTCCCTCCACATCTTAGCTAGCTGTTGAGAAGTTGCTAGGATTACAAACATCAGCCACTTACACTGGCTGCAGTTTCCTATTTCTAAATGCCGGTTTCTGATTTAGGAAACAGGACTTTTCAGGCAAAAGTTTCCTGATGAGTTTTGGGAGGTTTTACTTCTTTCAGGGCAATATGTGCTGTTAGAATTCATACTGCTTGTGCTCTGTCATATTAATTTTTTGAATGTATCACTTTAGAGTTTACCAGGTCAGTCACTTTCCATGTACAAGATGAACCATTGCTTTCATTTGTACTCACTGTCAATGTCTGCAATAACTCCACTAGATAAAAGAGTGTTTCTATGGGCCCAAGACCCTTGTAATTCAGGCTGGTGCTAGAAGAGTTCCACTACCACCCCACGTAAGTGACCATGAGGATCTCAGACAAAAGATGAAGTTCTTGACACACTGCATCATCTCATTACTGACACAGCAAAAGAGAATGCCAAGCTTGGAACAGTGCAAATAGGAGTACTCCTTGGTTCAGAAAATAATGCCTTATCCAAGAGAGTTGAGGAGGCTTATGCCATGAACAGCTTAGGGTAGTTCTTTTTTTTTTTTTTTGTTGGTCATGGGGCTTGAACTCTGGGCCTGGGCGCTGTCCCTCAGCTCTTTAGCTCAAGGCGAGCACTCTACCACTTGAGCTAGAGCGCCACTTCCGGTTTTTTCTAGTGCTTTATCGGAGATAGGAGTCTCACGGTCTTTCCTGCCCGGGCTGGCTTTGAACCGCGATCCTCAGATCTCAGCCTCCTGAGTAGCTAGGATTACAGGCGTGAGCCACCGGCGCCCAACAGCTTAGGGTATTTCTTAAAAGCTAAAGAAGAGAATGTGCTATGGGATCGTATGCAATCATGCTTTTGTCCTTTAGACTAGCCAGCTTAAAAATATAATAAGTGGTCCTCTTATTTATGACAAAGGGAACTAAGAAATATATCCAGTTCACAATATCCTAATTAACTACATCCAATATTTTCTTAACAATGCTATTGCTTGAAATTCCCATTAAGGAATAAACATTGTTTGAGGACAGGGAGTCATTTATTAGCTATAATTTTGAATTATAACTAAAATGTGTCATATGATTTATTTGTACTTTAACAACAACAATATTTACAACATTGGAAGTTTACAATAGGCTTTATGATTGACCTGACTGATTTTTTTAATAGGAAAAAAATGTAATGTAGAGGATTATTCCTGTATCATAGGGGAGGACAACATGGAGAGGTTAGAAAAGGGTACCCTGGTACTCAGGGAGTAAACCCAAGGCAAGAAAAATTTGGAAGCCTCCCTTGTCAATGGTGGGCTTGAATCTCCCCGTAGAAGGGGGTGTCTGCGGCACGCTGGCTGGCAGAGAAGCTCTCTGCATCTCCTGGGAAAGATCTGGTCCACAGTCCCTGGGAGGCAGGAAAAAGCCCTCCCAGGGCGGGTGAGTCAATGCTAATGTATACTGCACAGGAGGAGCCGCGGGACCCCTGTGAGAAGCATCGGATCATGAAAACACAAAGAACAGAGGCATTTCAGTGTTCCACAGTGAAACTAATCTCCTAAAGTTACAGCCAGCAGTCTAGATCAATCATATAAGCAGCTGAAGAAGACTGGAAGAAAAAGTATACTATTTAAATAAAGTCCAAAAAGAAACATGGAAGACTAGAATGTTATAGCCCAAGGACACACAAATAGTAAGCTACAAAGCAAAGCAAGGCAATGATCATAGTAAGCCTTACCCATCACCCACTTCATGTCTTCACCTCCCTGCCCCAGTTTACAGTCTCTAGGTCACTTTTACCATTGCTTCAAGTGTAATAATAAGTGTTGCTATTAAATAATAACAACAATAACAATATAAATATTAGTGTCTGACTCTCTTGCAGACTGCATAAGGATAGAGTTTTGTTAAGAGCTCCTGTACACCATCTAGGGTATAGTGTTAATACTCATTCACTCACTACCCAAGTAGTAATGGTGGTAAAGACTGTGGAGTGGAATAAGAACGGATTTGACAGAAGATGGTCCGGAAATGCCACTGGAGACCACAGAGCTAGATTACTGCTGAGTGTTGCCACTGTTTTGTGAATGGTTTGCCAGTAATGTTGAGTGTGTGCCCTTGGTACAAGACATGAAGATGGGAAATAAAGAACTAGAAGGTTTGCAAAGCAATCCCAGCAAGTTACCAAGGTACTGAAGTGTTCAGAGATGACTAATTAAGAGGATAGCATGGACAGAGGAAAAAACCCTGAAAGCAGAAAGGAGAGTATGAGGCTTGAAGATGGATGTCATAGGTGCCAAGGGCATAACCTGAAAAGACTGATGCCAAAATGGAAAGACGGAAACTTGTGGACCAAAAATAAGAAGTCAAACAAAATTAAAACTAAATTCAGGGAGAAACTACACTAAGAACTCTTAAGAACTCACTACACAAAAGATGTCTGACTTATATTAACTTTTGAAGTGCATTAATTTTGAAAACCAGCAGTACTTTCCTCACTAGAATGATAAAAACTATTTGCCCATTATTTTAGAGACTAGAAAGTATGCTAAATTTTATATGAATAACCATGCTAACACATTAAATCTTAAAGAGAATAGAAAAAGGGGAATAACAAGCTGATGAAACTTCATGTCCTAAATGTAATAAACACCTAAGTTTAGGTGTTTACAACTTCCAAGTAAGATTTTCATGAGAAATATTTTAAAATCAGAATCATTCATAATGTTACTTTAAATAAATAACAAAAAGTTTTACCTGAACAAAATCAAATAACTATAGTTTGTAGCCCAGGGATTGGGAGAAGATCTTCACCAGCCATACAACGGACAAGGGTCTCATATCTAAAATATACCTGGAACTCAAAAAATTAACCCAAAAACAAATCTTCAAAGAAACAACTGCCCAATAAATAAGTGGGCTAAAGACTTAAAAAGAAACTTCTCTGAAGAGGAAAGAAGGATGGCCAATAGACACATGAAGAAATGCTCAACCTCCCTAGCCATAAAAGAAATGCAAATCAAAACAACATTGAGATACCACCTCACCCAGTTAGAATGGCTATAATCAAGAACTCTAATAACAACAGATGCTGGAGGGGATGTGGCCAGAAGGGAACCCTACTGCATTGTTGGTGGGAGTGTGAACTTGTTCAACCACTTTGGAAAGCAGTATGGAGGTTCCTCAAAAGACTCCACATAGAGTTCCCCTATGACCCAGCAATCCCACTTTTGGGCATTTACCCAAATGATCACAAACAAGACCATACTAAAGCTACCAGCACAACTATGTTTATTGCAGCATTATTTACTATAGGTAAGATCTGGAACCAACCCAGATGCTTCTCAGTAGATGAATGGATCAAGAAAATGTGGTATGTACACACAATGGAATTCTATGCCTCCATCAGAAAGAATGACATTGCCCCATTTGTTAGGAAATGAAAAGACTTGGAAAAATTATATTAAGTGAAGTAAGCCAGGCCCAAAGAAACATAGGTCCCATGGTTTCCCTTATTTGCAATAACTAGTATATGTCTGAGTCAAGCAGAAAAGGTCAGATAAGCTGATGTTAGGGGAATGAACCCCAAGTATTCAAATGGATTTTTTTCTTTCATGCAATTGTTTCTAACGTATTTATAAGATGATTTCTATGTTGCTTTGCATGTCCCTCCCCCATTGTATAACCCCTGCTTTCACTGTATTTGATGTTGGTATAATTTGTGGAGGGGAAGGGCAAAAACAAATTGTTTAAATAGGAGTACAAGTGGACCCATTGCAACAATGAGATGTACAAGTCGTTATGTCGAAAAACGAACTTTACAACTTTGGTGGGGGATAGATGATCAGGTTGGGGGGAAGTGGGGGAGTATGGGAAGGGATGGGAAGGGGAAACAAAGAGGAGGCAACAATGCTTGATAAGAAATGTACTTGTCATCTTGCCCATGTAATTGTAACTCCTCTGTATGGTATTCTCACAATTAAAAAAAAAAAGACTTACTCAATCCAAATGAATTTAGCAACCAGGTTGCTAAAAAGACATAGCTTGGAGTTTCTCCTAGCACACAGCTCTATTAGCTTCTGTATTTAGCTTACGGTAACGTTTCTATGACAATTTTGCCTGTTGGGAAAGGGAGGAGAAACAGAGACAGAGAGGAAAGAGAGAGGGAGGAGTGAGAAAGGGAGAGAAGGCAAAGAGAGAGAAGAGACAGAGAGAAAGAAAAGCAAAGAGAAGGGGAGAGAGATGAAGGAAGAGTAAAAGGGAGGGAAGGAAAAAAGGATAAAGGGGAGAGGGAAAGAGAGGGATGAAGGAAGGAGAAAAGAAATGAAAGATAAATGAGTTAGGTAGTAAAGCGTTGTGTATTGCAAAGTCATAGTTGCTAAATATTGTGAAATAGATATATATTTCATTCTTAATATTATGTGATAAGTTCAACTTACAGTCAATATGTCTCTTGATTAAATTGCAGCCCCTGAATTTGATATTTCAGATTGATAAGTGATGGAAGAAATCATGTAGCTAAAAATGATCCATGGGCAAATAAGAGCAAATCAATTCCATCTCTTCTATCATTACTGACATTAGATGGTAGGGCTGAATTGGATATATTATCAAATGATTCCAGATTTACATCCTGTCTATGAGGAAGCTTATATGTAGTGCACATAACATCTGCTTCCGTTTTTGTTTTCAATCTATTCTTGATGCTGAGCCCAGACAAAATGTTTCAGTAAATATACAAAGCCCAAGTTTACTTTTGTGACTTCCAAATAACCTGGATGAAATCTCCTCAAATATATAGCACGAGAAGAAAAAATCTGCTTAGTGATGTTATCTTCCTGTTACGCTGTGATTGTCCTAGGCACTCCAACCAATGCACTAAATAGGGGTTACAGACAAGAGCCCATGGTTCTAAGACTAACCAGAAACATTGCGTAAGATGCGTCAAAGGAAAAACCTTGAGTAACAGAGGGATAAGCCACTCAGTCAACCAAATCCAGTGTTGGTGAATGAGTGGGATGCGCTAGGCAGAGAGGAACCTTTGTGTTGGACAAGAAATCTGATACTCCCAGAGCCACCTCATTTCTAAGACAGTGGCTAGGAATTTCCAGTGACGCCAGTTCAACCTTGCTAATGTAGACCACTGCCAAATACTATTGATTCTATCTTAACCAATCTCCAGACTCTGACTTTGGATGGTAGAGCGCCTCACTATCATCTCTCACCTGGACCGTTGGGACAGTGTGCTACAGGACTGGCCACTTCTCTATACAGTAGACAGAATGAGGCCCCACAGGTTAGATCATGTCCCTTTGCTCATGTTCTACCTCAGACCCAATAAGAGCCATCATTCTTAATGACTCATCCCACAAGCCTTTCTCTGTGGTCCTTCTGGTTGTCCCTCATTCCACATCAGGATGGTTTCCCTCCTCTCTTACTTCCTTCAGCTTCTCATTCAAACATTAATGTGTAGTGAGTTCCTCCTGCCATGGTAAGCCAGTAGCCACTCTCCCTTACCTTCCTTCACTGACCCTTGTTCTTTGGCCTCATCTTACTCTTTTTCAAAGAACAGGTTTTATCTCCCTACCCCACTCCTGGCATCCATACTAGAGTCTAAACTCCATGAGGGCAGGGATTTTTAGGTATTGTATTCCCTGCTGAATCTCAGACACTCAATGAATATTTGCCAAAGGGATGAAAATTTTAATTCTTTTCATTTTCATACTTTACAAAAACAAGAGCCTGCCTTGTTCATTCAGCAAGTATGCTTTGAAGCCTAAAGATGAAGCATGCCTTCTGATGGAACGTCTAATCTCTTCTTTATCATGTTAGGCAAATGAACTTAACCACACACCACTATCTTACCAATGTCAAGCTAAGGTTTGACCAATTATTACTCACATCCCCCTCCAAATTCCAGACCAGTGCCCCTCTCAGGGAAAGAGCACTAAAGAAATGTTCAATAACTATACGAAGTAAAAGAATTTCACCCAGGAAAGATGATAACCACTATCAAGATTGTGAGCCCATCAGTGACAAAGAAAACATTGCATTCATTCCAGTATCACTAGTTCTTGGTTCCATGCCCAGAACAAAAAAAGGGGCTACATTTGGACTAAATTAAAGCATAAAACCACAGCAAGCTAACCCTAACCAGCAATGTTGAGAGTCCAGCTGAAAATGCTGTGGCATTCTGCCTCTACTTAATTGATAGAGCAGCTAGCACATCTGGTGTGATCTCTCTACTACTTATGGACCTATGGATGAATAAACTGAGGAGGACTGAGACCCTGCTCTGTAGCAAGAAGCGCACTCACACTCAATACACTGTCATCAACTACAGGCAGTTCCTATATGCTGATACCTGTGGTCCTGCTTTTCAATTCAGTCTCAATGACCGAAGTCCTTAAGTCACATAAGCCCTCTGATGGTTATAGGTCATGAGGGGTAGAGTGCCAGCTTCAAGCTTGCAGGCACTCCCATGCCTGTCAGAACAGGACTCCTGTCCTTTTGCTTCATTTCATCTCATAAAAGATCCCTTCAAATATAAGTAACTGTAGACATCATACCATCTTTAGTTTCCTTCCCTTCTCTGACATAAATACCCTGGCTTAAGCACATAAACAAATGTAATTGTTCTGAATCTAAATTCCATCCCTCTTTTACAATTTTTCACATTTTTTATGTTTACTTATTCCTATCTATTTTAATAGGAAGGGACACTTTCAAATGAGTACAACCTCCAAGCATGTAGTTTGGACATACCAAAGTAATCCAACTGAATCTTATCTGGCTATAAAGATTTAGACATAAAACTGTTCGGTTCAGTGTGGTTTCGACAACTATTACAAATCAAAATATTGCTTACCTGACAAGATGACACGTTTGAAATCTTAAGGGAATAGAAGGTTGTGTCCATATAGTATCATGTCATTCAATAATAACAACTTAAGAAGATTAATTTCCAGAACTAACCCTGAGCCAGGCACCATGTTGATATATTACTAATTCATTCATCCTTGTAATAACTCCACAAGCCAGAGATCCAAGAACCCCAATTTCACTGATAAAGAAGTGGAGGCACAGAAAGTAGATTATACACAGCATCATCTCAAACTTATTAAAACACATTTGAAAAGAAATAACAACCTAAGAATAAAGTATTTAGCGAGAGCATTTGAACAACATAGCATATTATATGGCATAATCTTATGTTCAATTAGTTTATTGATTACTAGGCACCTGACATCCACTGAAAAAATTTGAGTTTAAAATTACAGTTTGAAAATATACACCACTGAATGTTTTATTTAAAATGCAATTTGCTGTGTTCAATCATTAATGAAATAAAAAATAGTGCTGTCTTAATGTTTGCTCATATACTTTTAGCTCTGCCATCACTCCCAACTTTGTACATTTTCTTTCCTATCTGTTTTAAAGTGAAATCAGAGATGTTCTTGCATTCATATTTGGGAGAGCTTATTAAACGCATGTAAGAAACAGCAAATTAAGGTCAGAGTGCATTATGCAAAAGGTTCTCAAGGCCTTTTCCCTTAGGTATTATCTGGCATTGTTTAAACTAAGCACACTGTTTTATGGGAGAAAGGAAAAAAACCCTGAAACAACAAACATTAACTCTTTTACCCTTCGAAGATGAGTTAAAATTGGTATGTGTTTTCTACTTTACTTTCCTGTTATTTAGAGCTCTCCGATGCTTGAAATAATTGCCTATGTGTTTGAGATCATGGTTGGGATTTAGATTCATAATTAAGAACATGGTCATAATGTTGCATTTTTATCCACCAAAAAATCCAGTGCTATGGGTTATATGTGAACCCCAAAATTCATGGATTGGAAACTTCGTTCTCAATGCAATAGGTCTGGAAGGTGGGGCCTAACAGGAAGATTTTAGGCTGGGGGAGCACAGAGGCATGGATGACACTCTTACAGGAACAGATTAATTCTCAAGGAAGTGGGTTAGTTATCATAAGAAACTGGCCTTTTTCTTCCTTTTTATCCACTTTCTTGCTTTCTGTCCTGATATAACATAACACTTACCAGATGTCTGGATGTCCCAGCCACTTGAATTATGAGAAATAATGGACCATAACACTCAGCAAATAACAAAAATTTGTTCTCATAGATTTCATAGTGTAAGAGGCACACTAAATCACCAGATGAATAAACACAATAAACATAACTCAAAATTGGCAGATCAGCAGTTGTTTACTTTTCAAGAACACTGGTATTTCAATGAAAACCACAACTATTTTCCTCAGATGTATAGACATACTAAGGTTTACATACCTCTTGAGGGACTCTTCAAACTATCTTGTTCATTCATCATGCCTAGATTCTATATGCTACCTGAGAAGCCGCTACAGTGGTGTGAAAAGAGCAGACTTCTTTGGTCCAGATAAACCTGGCTTCCTTCTCGGACTGAAGCAGTATCATCTCACTCTAAACCACAATAGAAGAGTCTGTCTATTTCCTCTTGATCTGGTAGGATTGCCCATGGTAGTTTAGAATAGCTTTCAAACACCAAGTGTCCTTATCTGGACTGGAGATTGAAGGAAACTAAAGATTCCATATTGTAAGACTGTTTTCTAGAATTTGATAACTACATCTGAAAAGGAACCAGACTGAAATTATAGAGCTAAGTATATTGTCAAATTACACTTTCAGACAAAAGTCAAGATAGCTTTTGATCTCAGTCACGGAATTTTCCCAGAAAGTTCCTGACACATAGAATGAATGTTGATTCTTTCAATTCTTTTAGTGAAGTATTCTCAAATATGACTTGGTGTTAGTTATCATCCACCAAACCAAATGGTATTTATCTATATGACCAGGTCATATTTGTTAAAATTTAGTTCACCAACATTTCTCTGTAATGAAGATCCAAATGAGCATTCTCTAGAGCTTAGCTGGTAGAGCTGGCTGTGGGGTTACCAGGGTTTTCCTGGAGATGAACTTTACTCTGAGGATTATTTTTCCATGCATCATTTCTCTAGGGATGCCTCTAGACACTTCAGTTGAACTCTCTGGGAGCCAGATCACTTCTTCTTCTATGTTCTAAAAACACCAGCCCTGTGACTCTTGCTTTGCGGCAGCACTGCCTTGAACAGATGATCTTTATTCTCATCTTCTACAGTGAAGAAAATCATGTGAATCCCCGGAACAAAACATATGCCTACTTATAAAAGTAGCTTGTTGTAAAGGGAGAATGTAAATGAGACACATTCCTTGTCTTCAAGAAGTTCAGAGTGGGACTAACACATAAAAGCTATTTAATATAATCCACAATGGCAAGAAAAGATTCCTCCCTAGAGTGCACCCTATGGGAGCTGAGATGTGGAGGAGGAGTCAGAAGCAGTCCCAGAAGGTTGGTAAGCGATAAGGAGGGGACGATTGCCCCGAAGCAGAGAACATGAAGACCAGGCAACAGTGATGAGAGGCATCATAGCAGTCTGGAACACAATCCTGACAGGCAGACAAGGGGTCACATCAACAGGTGAGCCTGAAGACACACAGGAGGCTCCATTATGTCTCAGTTTCTGAAGCCATATTAAAGATCTTAGCTTTTGTGCCAAAGAAAGAACGGACCTGCTGCCAGAGGACTAGCACAGTTTGGAGAGGTCATTGCGTTACTTTTGCACATCTGTGGCAACATACCTGGGAACACTTGAAAGAGATAATAGATGGATTTTGGCTCTGGCTTAGCAGGTGCCAGTCCTTCATGGTAAGGAAGGTGTGGGAGAGCGGAGAAGTTCCCATTTTGGAGGTCAAGGAGCTGAGGGAAGGCAGTGTCTGTGCTGAGCTGGCTTGCTCTTTTCCTCCGTTTATTTTATCCGAGTTCCCAGCTACAGGATAGGGCTGCATGCAGGGCCGGTCTTCCCACCTCTTGAATTCATCCTCTCTGGCACCTCTCCTAGGTACTTCCAATTCCAATCCAGTTGGTCATCAAAATCATGCATCACAATCACCCTGGTTTAGAACGCAACAATACCAATAGTAGAAGAGTCCGTTGGGAAGCTGGTCAGGTAAAGTAGATGTGAGGTTATTTTGAAATAGATAAAAGGCAGTGATACAGACAGGAAGACCCAAGTTGCAGAACTGTTGAAAGACCGTGAGGACGAAGTGTAGCCAGGACAATTCTCTGGGAAGGGGGAGATAAAACGGAAATGACCATTTCCAGGTTTCAGCTGAGAGGGTTCATCTTCCTTGTCAGGCAGGAGAGTAGGTGTGTTTGTGAGCGAATTTTTATAGAGGACTCATTAAAAGTCCTCCTTCAGAGGAGGGCAGCAGCATGCCTTGGGCTCAGGGTCTAGACAGGATGCCATTGAGACAAGAAAACAACCCACTAGCACAGACATTCTCTTTGCTTTCTGGCTGTCATGAGTTGACCATTTGTGGCACACCATGACCTCCCGAATGAAAATGAATGAAAATCTCTGAAACCATTAATCAAAATTATAGTCACGATGATGATGATGATAGTAATGCCTCTCTTTATTTTGCTCTTCTCAGGTATTTGTCACAGTGTTGAAAATTTACAAGCTCATTGGTCTAATAGGAAAGGTGCTGGGGGCTGGGAAGGTGGCTCAGTGGTAGAGTGCTTGCCTTGCATGCATGAGGCCCTGGGTTCGATTCCTCAGCACCACATAAGCAGAAAAAGCCAGAAGTGGCACTGTGGCTCAAGTGGTAGAGCACTAGCCTTGAGCTGAGAAGCTGAGGGACAGTGCCCAGGCCCAGAGTTCAGGTCCCACAACCGACAAAAAAAAAAAAAAAAGAAAAAAAAGGTGCTATTCACCAAGGTGAGGAGCTTGTCCAAGTGTTTCCTTTTGATATGTTAGGTTTCAAATGTCTTTATGACTCTTAAATGGTAAGTCCAACAGGAGGCTGGATATATATGTTTGTACAACTGGATATTTCAAGACTTGGTGTTTTTTGTTGTTGGTGGTGGTGGTAGTCATAGGGCTTGAACTCAGGGCCTGGGCGCTGTCCCGCAGCTCTTCAGCTCAGGGCTAGTGCTATATCACTTGAGCTACAGTGCCACTTCCGGCTTTTTCTGCTTATGTGGTGCTGAGGAATTGCACCCAGGGACTCATGCACGCAAGGCAAGCACTCTACCCCAGAGCCACCTTCCCAGCCCAAGACTTGCTTTTAAAAACCACAGTATACCAATTTATCAATGAAGTCATAAGAAAGCAGGAAGTGTGAAGCTAGCTGTGTGCAACACAAACATACAGGGAATGAAGAAAGTCTAAAATACAGCCTGAGAAAGAGCCTGAGAAGCAGGAAGAAGACTAGGAGAATAAATGTTTAGGAAGTTGAGAAAGAAGACTGATACAGAAAGGAAACATTCTAATAACCTTAAGCATCGAATAGAACCATAAATATATTTGTTTTCTCACCTCATCTGGTAACTATCAGGTCTTTTGTCTTCAGGATGAGAGTAAATTCAATGGGCTTTTGGACTCAGATGCCAGTATGGGAAGTGAATTAGAGCCAAGATAGTGAGGTAAGCAAGCAAGAAATAGTCTTTCCCCAAGTACAATTGGGAATGGGAAGAAAATCAGAGTAGTCAGCAGAGGCAATCCCAAGAGATCTCAACCCCTAGCCTGTGCTTATTAGCATCATTTATTAAATTTGAAGACTTTTTTTTAATCATGGAAAATACTCTTGATAACAATTCCAAAAGATGTACCCCTTACTCAGTTGCTTCGATAACATCAGAATCATCCATTGGGAAACTTCATCTCTACTGATTGATGATGGCAAATCAAGGCTTGAGGAAGGAGAGTCCACAAGGCAGTGCATTTGTCTGGACCGGTCATTTGTTTTACAACAATGAATGTGCTGCAGAGACTTAAGATATTCATGGGCTTCTTCATTCAACGATTCAATTACTAAAGGCATTCAGTAACTCGACTTCTCAATATATTCTGTCATTCTTCCCACACACATCTGCTGTGGTGAAAGATATTCCAACGCTTCCATCTGGACAGCACTTACTGCATCGCACCTACCTCAAAGCAACAACAACAACAAAAAATTCCCCATACCTCCTCCTGAATGTGAAGGGCACTTCCTCTCTTCAGTTTCAAAATAGTGTTTCTCTGTAATATGGTGTTAAAGAATGTGAGTTGAAAGGCAGATTTTTGCTTCTATACTAACTAGAAGGAGCTCGTTACCAAGGGGAAAGCATCTAGCTAGAAGTAAAGTTAATGAAAGTTGTACAAGATCTCCCCAGGATAAAAAATAAACTACCGAGATAATATTCAATGCAATGAAATGGAAAATATGCAGTGAATATTAAGAGAATAAAAGTCAACTCTCCCCAAATTATAGATTATAGACATATTGGTATCCCAATTAATAATTTCCAATCTTTTGTGTACAAATTTTAACAAGCTGTTTCTAAGAGTAAATGGATAAGAAAGGGCCAAGAAGAGTGAAACAATCTTAAAGAACAAGAGTTGAGAGTCTTAGAGTACCTGATACTAAGATTTAACTTCCAGACATAGTTATGACAAGGGTGTGGTATGGGTATAAAGATAGATAAAGAGACCAATGGAGCATCACAGAGCCAGAGAAATACTGATTTATATCAAAGCTTCCACCAGACCAAACATGAGAATAGTTCATCCTTGACTCCTATCTTATACAGCACACAAAGGATCACATGGGAAACGCAAAATGGCAGAGGGGGGAAATATATTCATGATCTTGAATTAGAGATACTTGTTTAAATACTAATTTCCCTACTGTAAGAAAGTTGATGACCACATTGGGCTTCACTAGAGGTAAGAAATTCAATGGATTCAAAGATGTTGCAAATAGAAAAGGTAAATCACAGAGAAAGAATATATATATATATATATATATATATATATGTTTATTGTAAAAGTGATATACAGAGGAGTTAGTTACATAAGTAAGGAAATGAGCAACTTTCTTGTCGAAGAGTATTACCCCCTCCCTCATTTTTCTCCCACTCTCCCTTCCCCTTGCTTCCCTCCCCCCTGCAACTTGTGAAGTTCATTTTCAACATAGTATTTTGTGAGCATCACCGTTGCATTTGTTCACCTTTTTCCTTTGTCTCACCATTTCTGTATTCCCCCTCCCTTTCCCAAATCAGATAAACATATACAAGAATATGTATGTGAGCCCAGTACCTGTGGTTCACTCCTGCAATCTTGGCTACTCAGGAGGGAGAGATCTGACGATCACACTTTGAAGCTAGATGGGGCAGGAAAATTCCTGAGACTCCTCCCCCCCCCACTGGTCCTTGAACTCAGGGCCTGAGCACTGTCCCTAAGCTCCTCCTGCTCAAGATTAGCACTCTACCACTTGAGCTACAACGTCACATCCAGTTTTGTCTGTGATTAATTAGAGAAGTCTCATGGACTTTTCTGCCCAGGTTGGCTTCAAACTGCAGTCCTCAGATCTTAGCCTCCTGTGTAGCTAGGACTGAAACTATTATCTCCAAATAACTACTAAAAAAGCTGGAATGGCACTATGGCTCAAGTGGTAGAGCACTAGCCTTGAGCACAAGAAACTCAAAGATAGTACCCAGGCTGAGTTTAAGCCCCAGGACATATATTAAACAAACAAAACAGTGACTCAAAGAGAGAATTGTTTATGTGTCAAAGTGTTGGAACTCCTGTTGGCAGAAATGCAAATAATTAAAAACACTCTGGAAAGCTGTCCATGAGACTCTTATCTCCAATTATCACCACCAACCCAGCAGTAGAGCTGCATCTTAAGTGGCAGGGTATCATCCTTGAGCAATAAAGCTCAGGGACAGTGTCCAGGTTTTGAGTTCAAGCCCCAGTACTGGCACCAAAGAGATAAAAATACCTACTAAACTACATTTCTGAAATTATGCGATTGTATTTCTAAGCAGCCAAGCCTACCCAGGGGTACCAATGTAGGCTTGGCTGCTTAGGAATAGGATTGGATAGATAGATAGATAGATAGATAGATAGATAGATAGATAGATAGATAGATAGATAGATAGATAGATAGATAGATAGAGATAGATAGATAGATAGATGTGTGTACATATATATATATATATGTTTACCAAAGATATTTAAAAGTTTTCTGAACATTGGAAGACTGGAAGTATCCCAAAGTATATCAGCAAAAGAATGTTAGGTAAAGCTTTAAATATGCTAAATGGAATCCTACATAGCAGTGATAAAGAATAAATGTCTGATAGCTGCAGGCATATTGAGTACAGGCAGCTGAAGAAAAACACAGTACATAATTTTATTGCTATGGAGCTCATGAACTGGATAGGACTTGCGCCCCGTGAGTCTGACTAATGTCCCTGAGGGGACAGAGTGCAGCTTCTGGGGTGCAAGTAGAGTGGTATATTCTCTTTGCAAAAAGCTTGATGAGCTTTTCCATAGGATAAGCTCTTTCCAGGATGTCTGCTATGTTTTTATATAAATGAATCAATCAATAGTACAAGAATAAAATAGTTATAAGCAGTTGAGTATGGAGAGTCATGATATCCTACACTGATAAGCCACACACAGTTTAAAGGTATTTCTAACACTAACTACCTTAGGAGGTTGAACACCTGTGTGCATCCACATATACAAGAGCAGAGGCAGTGCTAATCTCCTCACCTACACTTAAAAGTGTAATTTTATACACCAGAGCCAGATTCTGGGCCTCATCCCAGCCGAAGTTGTTAAGTGAGAATTTTCTGAGCTACAAATTGACCTTCTGTGTTTCATTCCTAGAAACAGGTTAGATGGCAAGAAGGAAAAGCCAGCCCCCAAACTGGAAAGGTGGCTCAGTGGTAGAGTGCTTGTCTTGCATGCAGGAGGCCCTGGGTTCGATTCCCCAGCACCACATAAGCAAAAAGAAAAAAATCTGGAAGTGGCGCTGTGGCTCAAGTGGTAGAGCGCTAGCCTTGAGCTGAAGAGCTGAGGGACAGTGCCCAGACTCAGAGTTCAGGCCCCACGACCGGACCCAAAAAAAAAAGCCAGCCCCCCACCTCTCCTCTCTCTCTCTCTTTCGTTCATTCTTTCTTTCTTTCATTCGTTCTCTCTCTCTCTCTCTCTCTTTTGTTGGGCTATTAAACAGATACACAAACCTCTGAAACCTATAGGAAGAAGGTATTTCCTGCCTGAGTTATTTTTTTTCACTTGGTTTTTAGGTTTCTTGAGAGATTGTCTTAAACTGAGCAACTTTTCTTTATGCTGGGTGACAAGAAATTATTTTAAAATCTTTTTTTCTTCCCATATTTAGGAGAGAAAAACTGAAATGTGCTTTGAAATAGACGTGAGTCCATTGACTGGAATCCACACTTCGTGGCAGAATGTTTCTGCAGGAAGCAAGCAGAGAGAAAGGGCTCTGTAGCAGTATCTCTTCTGCCCCTGGCGCACAATCTTCACTTTCTTAGGAAACATTTGTTACCACACCACAATTGCAACATGTGTTCCCATATCAAAGCTTCTGCACAGCCACTTCCATAAATCTAATTGAGCCAAGCATGAAACTCGAGTTCAAATAACAGGAGTTCCAAAAAAGGAACGACTGTTATTTTTGATAGACATTTATTGCATGTTCTATCAGGTATGTAAATAACCGGTAATTTAATGGAAACATTCATTCTGTTTCCCTACATCAGATAAAACACAACCTACACATGAACCACAGAAATTAGAACACACAAAAAAGAAGATGAAGTTAACAATGTTCCCACAGTATCATGAGATATCAGGGTATCTTAATTGATTTCCAAGCGCTCAGAAATGACTTCTATCATATGGGCTCAGAAAACTACCACAAAATAAATCCTTTCTATCATTGACCCAGAACCTTCTCTCTTTGTCCCTTGGGCTGCTCTTTGTTTCCAATCCCTTACTTCTCTATTTCTTGGTACACAAGTTACAACTCAAATTTAACCAAAAAAAAAAAAGCTGAGCTCTTCAGATCTAGCCAGTTGGCATATTTTTATTGTTAGCATTTATTTATTTATTTTTATTTTGGTTTTATGACACAGGGTCTGATTGTGAACTTCCCACATAGCCCAGGATAGCTTCACACCCATGATTCCTAACTGTCCCATCTTCCTAAGTGCTGAGATTACAGACGTGCACCAACAAGGCTGGTATGTTGCTTGTATTTAAAAAGGAAGTTTTCTGGTTTACTTGTAAATATCCACATTTTCATTCACAAACTATCATAATTTTAGACAATTAATTTCTATGACCTGGGCAGTAGTCTGCACTCATGTATTGGATAAGCTAATAGTTTGCTAAGTCTAAGTCAATTGTCCACTTATATTTTTATTCATTCAAGGTATCTCTCTATAATGAGTAAGCATTTTTATGTTCAAATTAATCCTTGACTTTATTTACTCATCAGTTTAAAAAAACTGCTTTCCTTAACCCCCCGAATCTTAACCAAATGCTTGATACTACTGAAGATTTTAAGCAAAGACTTCCCTGGAATGGTGGTATACAAATTTTGCTTTTCTGTAGATACTATGAACCTTATTAACGTTTTACTAAATACTGCTAGGATCTAGGGAAAAGAAAAGTTAATCAAGGTGCTATGATCTGAATGTTGGTGTCCCCTCAAAATTCTTAAGTTACAACCCAATGTCCAGTGTTAAGGTATTTAGAGGTGGGTCTTCGTAAAGGTAGAGTCCAAATAAGTACTCGGAGTATCTGTGTAAGAGACCATGGAAAGAGATCCTTCTTCTCCTCCATTAAGTAAAGACAAAGCAAAAAGATGGCCATTTGTGACTAGGAAGCAGGGCCTCACCAGATACCAAATCTGCCAGGACAGTGATCCAGAACTGTAGAAAATAAATCTAATAAATCTCTCTTATTATAAACTACTCTGCTCAGGCTTTTTGCTACAGCAGTCCAAATGAATGAAGGCACAAGGGAAGCCATACTAAATCAAACCCAGCACGCAGGTGAGATCTAGAATGAATATCAGAATTAGGAGAACCATAGATAGGCTTTCCTTATTGGGAGACAGTCAAGTATTTATAAGTAGAAATCAACAAATATAGTTTTCTCACTCAGTAAATATTTGTGAAGGCCCCATAAATATGCTATGGCTGTTCTTTGTGATGAGGATCTGGGAATGACCAGGATAAAATTCCTCACCTCAATGAAGGTAGAGTGAATTGGAAGCAAAAGAGGAGAAATGGAGGATCACATTGTTTGTCTGTTAGGGAAACAATAACCAAATCCCGGAAGTTACTGTCTCCATTTTGGGAGGCTAAATATCTCAGATGAACGTTTCTATAGGATGGGCTCTGAGGAGAGTTCATCTCACGCCTTCTTCCCAGCCACCCCTTCCTGTCCGCTGGAAGTTTGCTGGGTTGCTTGGATTGTAGCTACACTGCAAGCCTCTGCCTCCATCGCCACATGGTGCTCTCCTGGAAGCCATGTCTCTCTCCATACTTCCCCTTTTACAGGGACACCAGTCCGTTTGGATTTGGGGCTGACGTTGCTTTACATAACACCATCCACACTAACACTAATCACATCAGCTATGAGCCCTATTTCCAAATAAGCTCACAGCCTGTGGTCCCAGGAGTCAAAATGTCAACTTCGGAATTTCAGAAAGACAGCTCAGTTCCTAACAACACAAAAAGAATGAGGGCAGGACAAAGACAGGCATCCAAACGCAACGTTCACTAGACTTTGCATCTCCTTGTAGCAAAGCTACAGCCTGTAGTCCAACCATCTGTTTCTAAAACCAGTCCCCTGTTCCTCTCAACTTTAGCCCTTGGAGGCCCAGAGATAAATTCTCTTTTCCAACCTGGGGGAGGAAAGGACCCTGCCTTGCATTTCACTCGCAAAGCCAAGAACTCAGCACTACCTCCCCCTCCACAAAATTGTCCCCTTCATCCTATCACTGACTCAGCGGGCACACTATGCTTGCTGTGGGAGAAATACTGATAGCACCGGATACTTCCTTCTCCACAGAACCTACATTTTAGAGTGTTTATAGTCAGTGCGGAAAAAGCATTCTGATGATCAGACCCCTAGTTAAATATTTTAGCTTAAGGTTGTGAGTGATATTGTAATTATAATATACAACAGATTTCTGAACTTCCTCATGGGTTATTCTCCAAAGGCCTATACGATATCTGTTCACCCCTCCTGGGCTCGTCCTGAGGACCCCAACTTCCCCCCGCCAACCCTGAGTTCTACGCAGGTCCTTCCCCTTGTAGCTGTGTCAACATTATCCCGGCTCCTGTACCATAGTTTAATTTTTTTTAATCTTTTTTATTTTTTATATTTTTGGTGCAGGTACCTGGGCTGAAATTCAGAGGATGAGCTCTGTCCCTTAGCTTTTTTGTTTAAGGCTGGGGGTAGAGCCACAGCTCCACTTATGGTTAACTGGAAATAAGAGTTTTATGGACTTTCCTTCCTGGGCTGGTTTCAAACCACAGTCCTCAGATCTCAGCCTCCTGAGTAGCAAGGATTACAGATATGAGCCCCTGGCACCCAGCTTCCACACATTCTTTTTGGTCTTCTGCTTTATCTCCACTCACGCCTGTGGTACCCTTGCCTGAACACACTGGTGTGGATCATGATGCCCTCCTTTTGTACAAAAATGTGATACAAGCTTGGAACTAACTGTGGCAGTGAGCTGAGAGGCACACTGAGAATTCTGCCTGTGCCAAGCAAGCTATATTAGTTACATGCTATTTCCTTCCCAGGATAGACAAACCCACTTCTGGCACTTAATTCCAGTCTACTAGCTCTCTAGCCTCAACACAGTGGAACCATTCCACTGTGTCTAGATTTCCTTTCACTCAACACTGGACACAACGCAAAAGAGCTCACCTCTGGGAGCGCTAAGAAGCCTTTAGCAAACCAAGCATCAGACAAACTCAGCCAAGATAAAGGACCACTATCCTTCTGAAGAGATGGAGTCTCGGGCTGAGAAAAGAGGCTCTGGTGGAGAAAAGAATCCTGCCACTCCAACAAGGGCAGGATTAAAAGAGGCCATTGTCCTTCCCTTACCCCTGTGATGAGACTGGGGGGCACAGGGCAAAGAACGTTATATAATAAGCTGCGTGCAACGTACCTTTCCAATGCTGCTGTGTGTAATTTTAGTACCATTTCTGTTTCTGCAAAAGGATCAGCTGCAAAACTCTAAGTTCTTCAGAGGACACGAGTCAGGCAGTGAAGCCTCTGAAACCTGTTGGGAAGCCTACTGGAAGCAGCCCTTGCCTCCGCATTGACTTGAGGAGGAGACCTCCCTGGGTGAGTCAAACCTCCAGACATTTCCATCACCACACCACATTCAGCAGCAGCAGCAGCTGAATATATATATATATATATATATATATATATATATATATATATACACGTGTGTGCATATATATGTGTGTGTACATATATGTGTATATATATGTATATATTTATATCACATTTAATGAGAACAAGTTTCCAACCTCTCTGAAATCTAAGTAAGCAATGTAGGTAAATGAGCTCCACTAAGTTTTCTCAGAAGCAAAGAGCATAAGCCTGTGGCTCAGAGATGCAACTGTCAGTGAGAATAGCAAGTCTACCACCATGCAAAGGACAAAAGGGGCAGCACAGCTCTGTGGGTGGTGGCTGGCCCCGGGACCTGTGGGTTTTATCTACAGGTGGCAGGAGTTTCCTCAATGCTGACTGAAGCCACAGAGAAGGTAAATATGTGTTAAAACCAGCATGACGCTACTGGCAAACAAACCAAACTGTCCTGGAATGGAATTCAAGCATGGTTGAGTTTTCTTAAATGGCTGGCCACAGGCCTGCCATGGATGCTCACCCTGAGGTTTGTCATGGGGCTTCCCAAATAACAAAGCAGGCCGCATTCCACAAGTATATGCTCCTAATAAATTACTCTGTCACTGAGACAGTAAAATGTACATATCTTCCTTCCAGTTCCTAATTGTCTAATCAGATGCAAGTCCAAATTACATAGTAAGTGAAAGCAATAAAAAAAAACACAAGCATGTAAACAACATCACAATGGTCCATTGTACTGTCAACTTGACCCTGCTGAAGCACGCTATTTGTTTGGATAGAGAAAGCTTTCATTTTTATGGAGGCCCTAATCAAGCAAAACTAATCAACACAATATTGTTGTTTAGGAGTACATACTATTTATCAAAGAGAAAAACTCAGCATGCTAGCAACTTCAGGGAAAGGGGAAAGTATCAATTGGGCAAAGAGCCTAACACGAAAAACAACAGTAGCTATAAAATTAATTTTCTAACTGTTTTAATAGCATACACATATCAAGACGATTCTATCTTTATCATTTCTTTCCTCGATCAACTTTTGAAAAAAAACTCTCTTACTGAGAATATTGTATAATCTCTGGAGTAGAGCATCTAAGCTAGTTTACACAGAAAAAGTACCTACATTATTAGAAACACCTTTGAAAGTACTGTTATCTGGATGAAAGCTTATGAGGGTTTCTACAGTAAGAGCAGCAAATAAAAGGAGTTGCTAACACAAACCACTTTCAGTCAAAAACAAATGTCAGCTGGCTTATACTCTAATCCTAGCAATTCAGGAGGCTGAAAATAGGAGAATCACAGTTCAAGGCTCGCCTAGGCAGAGAAGTTCGCCTAACCCCTTCCAAGTCCATAATAGGTAGGCACATGTGTGTTATCCCAAGCTATATGGAAGGCTGAAAGTTGGGATGCCTAGCTAGCCTGGGTGAAAAAGTTCATGAGAATCTTTCTACACAAAGGGAAGATGGATGTAATGATATGCACCTGTAATCTCAGCCATGACAGGAAGCCTGGAGTAGATGACCAGGGCCTTAGACACACACCTAGGTCAAAAACATCTTATCCTAAAAAGAACCAGTGAAAAATATAACTGGATGCATGTCGCTGTTTATATCATTCCAGTCTAACAAGTATAAGCTCCTGAGTTTGAACTCCATTATTACTATAAATAAGTTTTAAAATGCACTTCTTTTGGTGAATCAGGAATAGAAGGAGAAAGGATACAGTAATTATATTCAATGTACAGTATGTAAAAAATGAAGTTTGTAATGTGAAGGCAGGTGTGGGAGAGGGAAATTGGGGGAGAATGAAGGAAGGGGTGACATTGACCAAAAAGTATTATACTCACAGCCTGACTTATGGAATTGTAACCCCTATATAAAACAGGAGCAGGAGGGGGGAGGAGGAGGAGGAGAAACAGAGGAAGAGGACGAAGAAGAAGGAGAAGGAGGAAGAGAAAGAGGAGGAGGAGGAAGAGGAGGAGGAAGAGGAAGAAGAAATAATAATAATAGTATGTGGCTGCTGTTCCTCAACAACTCTTCACTGAAATTTCAGCAAGATCTAACGTTGGCTTCTTTTAAAGTACATTATCATAATATAACGAGTATTACTATACTGCTCAACTGAATCAAAATGTTTTATGGGGAGATTGAACTCAGGGCCTTATGCTGGCTGAGCAGGTGTTATACCACTTGAGAAATGCCTCCACTCCCTTGTGCGCTGGTTATTTTTGAGGTGGGGTCTCACTTTATGCCCAGGCCAACTCAGCTCTCATCCTCCTCCTTTGGGCTTTCCCCCCCCCTCCCCCCATCACTGCTCTCAGCCATTGTGCTTCCCCAACAGCTGAGATAATGGACACTTGCCACTCTGTGCAGCCACGGATTGAGATAAAATCTCTTCAATTTTTGGGCAAGGCTGACATCAAACAATCATCCTGCAATCCCTACTCCTAATTAGCTAGCATTATAGGCTTATGCACCTTGTCTGCACAAATTGAAGTGTGTGTGTGTGTGTGTGTGTGTGTGTGTGTGTGTGTGTGTGTGTGTAGCTTGAACTCAGGGCCTTATCCTCTCACTTGGCTTTTTGTTGGTGGTGGTGGTGGTCGTGGGGCCTCAACTCTGGGCCTGAGCACTGTCCCTCCACTCTTCAACTCAAGGCTAACGCTCTACCACTTGAGCCACAGCACCACTTCTGGCTTTTTCTGCATATGTGGTTCTGAGGAATTGAACCGAGGGCCTCATGCATGCAAGGCAAACTACCACTGAGCCACCTTCCCAGCCTCTCACTTGGCATTTTTCCTCAAAGCTGGATTTCTACCACTTGAACCACACCTCTACTTTCAATATATTAAAATTTTAAGAGTTAGATACAGTTGCTGATACAGTGCTAGTCAAATAAATAAAAAATAAGAGACTTTGGGAAACATATATAGAGGATACTAATAAAAATGCTATTGATCCCTAAGAATTATGCATCCTGGGGTTGCACAATGCAGTAGATGGTGGTGGAATTTCTTAGATGATGAAGAAGAGATGAGGAGTTATGTAAGGTGAAATTAAGAATCATTTTGAATATGTTTGAAAAGAGGCAGTAGGGTATAGGAACATGGAAATCAGGAGCAATGAGGGTTCAACACTTCAGTGACAAGTACAGTCATTAGTGGAGTGGATTTAAAGTTAGGATGGGAAGTAACCCCTCCCAGGGTAGTAAAAGACTAGAAAGAGAAGAGGGTCTAGCAGGGACTTACTTCAACAAGGGGGTGAAGAAGAGGAAGATGAAGAAGCAACAAAGACTAACGAGAAGCAGGAAACAGAATGATCAGAGGGCAGCCAGACCAGCATTGTTTTCTCAGAGATCAATTTTTAGAAGGGTTTCAAGAAAGGGAAAATGACCAATTGGACCAAATGTTCCTGAGAACAGAAGTTAAATGATGAGCTCAGAGCTGACCAGTATGTGGACATAGTGAGTGGCAGCCTTGATTAGAGCTCTTTCGGTGGAATGGGATGCATTTAACAGAATAGGGGAAGAGGAAGCGAAAACCAGAAACAAAGACTCTTTCCAAGTAGTTCCACTGAAAATGAACCTAGAGAAAAGGGGGGGGGGGCGGTAAGATGATGGTGATTTGAGACAAAGACTAATTTTTGTTTTGTTGTGTTTAAGATGACAGATGGCATCCTGTATGTGTGTACGTGGATGGAAATGAGGCTGTTGAAATGGAAAGTCGTGTAATGCAGGAGGGGAAAAGAGACAACTGAGTCACTGAATGCTCAAGTAGGCAAGAGGCTGTGGGTCCAGTGTTCAATGAAGAGATGACCCAGCCATCGTCATCCATCCTAATAGCAGGCAAAGTGAAGTAGCTTCAGGTAAAGACAGGGTGAGCAATGTGACAGTGATAGAATTTCCTCCGACTGCTTTTGTTTTCTCTCTGCAATAAATACCAATGTTATTCTTAGCTCTTTAGCCAATGCAAGGATTACTCTCTGGGTGAGAGAGGGACCTGAATGACAGGATGAAGGAAAGGTTATAGAAGATAAGAGGACTGAGCAAAATAGGCAGATGAGGCTCTGTGAAAACAGGAAAGAAAACTAGTTAGAAAAAATCTAGCAACTGTACATTGTTGAGCAGCACTGAGGACACCCTCATATCATCAGCCCTGAGTATCAAGCCACTCCAAACTGCAGGCTTCTGTGGCATTCTTTAATTGTGCTCAATTGCTCGGTTGCAGGCAAGGGTAGGCAAATCAATCAAGAGAGAAAAAGAGTAGAAAGAAAAAGGAATATAGTCATTATAGGGTCTAGAGCATGAAGCATCAAGTTAGTCTCCACAATATAAACTGCTAAGGGGGGGAAATAAAATGAAGAAGTGAGTGATGGGGACAGATGGGAGGGTCTAAATTTTCTTGTACAGCAGAATTTATTGGAGAAATTCTCCTACGATAAAATAATGGAGCAAGCCACACTCCAGGAAAAAGCCAGGAAGATTTCATCTGACATTCTCCTGGAAATATAATCTTTTTCTTTATAATCTAGACCTTATGGGAATGGCATGCATTTGGGCCTGAAGTCACTTGGGGGAAATTCTAATCAATCTAAGTAGGCCACATCATGATGGCCTTGAGTAACAAACAGAAATTGGTTCTGATATGTTTATTACTATATTTCATCCTCACAAGGACTCTGTGGTAGGTACTTATTATTACTTTATAAAACCAATAAAACAGAAACATTTGGCCTTACAGATAATAAATTTGCCCAGAGTCACAGTTGGTAAGTGACGCACTGAGATTGAAACTCAATCTGAATCCTGAGCCCAAGCACCCACATATCATATTCTACAGCCAGATATACAGTGGGAGAGACTAACTGATACATAATTCTACAGTAAATGGGTAGCATATTTTGCTAAGAAACCACGTTAATTATTATCATTTTATGTATTCAGATATAAATAAATACTGGAAACAGACATGGTTCCTTGTCATAGACAATTAGGTGCAAGTAAGCCAAAGACTTCTGAACACACTTAGGTTAGCAAGTCTTAATTTGGCTCTTTGTCCTGTATTTCTGGTAGACCAATAAGCACTGCATAGAGAAGCTTTTTTCAACCATTTGATTTCTTCTGCACTAAAGCAATGAGGAGCAGACTGGACAGAGAATGCAGAGAAGCCGGGAGTCTTTCTTTTGCTCACTTATCCTTGTCAGGACTGTGCATACCAGACGAGTACCATGGATCATTACTGCAGACCTAGAAGCACGAATCAATTCTCAGTTTATTGCACACACATTCTGTGATGTGTGGAATAACCTCCACACCTTGCCTATACATACAAACAGTTCCTTCGGTAAACTTTACATATCTACTTTGAGTATGACATCTGTTTTTGCTGCCTGGACCTGTGCTGATACAGAAGTAATCTCTCTGCCATAGAATAGGTCAGAATATTTTAGAAAAGGCTGTGTTCCCCTTCTATATGGGCTTTTTTTTTTTTTTTACTTTTGTTGTTCTTGATTGTGGGGCTTGAACTCAGGGCCTGGGCAGTGTCTCTGTGCTATTTTGCTCAAGGCTAGTGTTTTATAAACCACTTTGAACCACAGTTCCACTTCTAGTTTGTGAGTGGTTAATTTATTTTCTGCTTGGGCTGGCTTTGAACCATGATCCTCAGATCTCAGCCTCCTGGGTAGCTAAGATTACAGGCATGAGCCACTGGCATCAGACTGGATTTTTACTCTGTGTGTGTGTGTGTGTGTGTGTGTGTGTGTTTAAGTAGCAAGGAGACCAAGCATGGTGGTTCATGTGTGTAGTCCAAGTACGTGGAAGGCTGAGGCAGGAGGATCATGAGTATGATGCCACCCTGTTGACAGAGTAAGACCTCATATTAAAAAAAAAAGTTAGCCAGGCACTGGTGCCTCACACCTGTAATCCTAGTTATTCAGGAGGCTGAGATCTGAGGATTGCAGTTCAAAGCTAGCCTTTGTAGGAAAGTCCACTAAACCCTTATTTCCAATAAACCACCAGAAAACTGGAAGTGGCACTGTGGCTCAAGTGGTAGAGTGCTTGCCTTGAGCTGAAGAACTGAGGGACTGTGCCCAGACCCAGAGTTCAAGCCCCATGTAAGACAAAAAAAAAAAAAGTTTAAAAAGAAAAAAACAAGAAAGGCAAGGACACGTTAAGTATATTACAAGGAAAGGGATGTGTCATGTTACAGCAAAAATGCTTTCCTTAAATTCATAATGTTGAAAGCCCAGCTTTTCAAGTTGGAGCCAATAAATCACTCATGACTGAGCTAAGTGCAATTTTAGTGCAAGGTGAATGGAATGCAGAAGTAGACCCACAGTTCCTGTATAGAAGGCCTTCTGCTCTGTTGGGCCTTGTCGACCTGATACTAATTAGCATGCTCTAAGCACATGAAGATTTATGCTTGGCTCAAGGATTTATGAGCCCAATTGCAATGTACCTAATACCATCGAGCTTCATAAACACAGTCAAAGACAGCTAGTCACTTACATTTATGAGATATGTGGTGAAAGACTGTCAGTTAATCTAGACAATTTCTCTACAGGAAATTGTGAGATTTAAGCACCCTGAGTGATTACTGGCATTATTCTATTATGTATTCCATTGTGTTAACAGGGGTACAGAAAAATCAGTACTCCAATGTTCCAAGGCCAGAGAACTAATTTGAGAGAGAGAGAAAGAGAGATGGAGAGAGAGAGAGAGAGATTGAGCCAGGGGCCATGGGCTTGTGCCTGTCATCCTAAGTAACTTGAAAAGCGGAGGATGAAAGAATTGTGGTTTGAGACCATTTGGGGCAGACAAGTTTGTGAGATCCCTTCTTAACTGATAATGGGCTGGGTGTTGTGATGCACATCTGTCATCCCAGCTATATGGAAGGCTGAGATTTAGAAGATAGAGGTTCTAGGCCAGCCCAGGCAGAATAGCCACAAGATTCTGTGTCAACTAAGAGATGCTGAGTGTGTGTTTCCCCACTTAAAAAGACTAAAAGAGGCAGGTCGTGGTTCAGGCATGCATCTTGGCAGGAAGTAAAACCCTATTAAAAAAATAACAGGTAGTAAAGGGCATTGTTCAGTAGTGAAGACCTTCCGGGCAGGCACAAGGAAGACCTTGAGTTCAAATCTCAGTGCTGCCACACACAAAAAAGTCATTGTCTTAAAGACTTTAGGGTTGCAACCTACCTCTGAGAATGCATTCCAAGTAAATAACCACAGATGTGTGTCAAGATTTAGCTATTCACTAAGATAATCAACAGAAATTAACACATGGTAGAGCATGCAGTCATGAAAAATGACGTTGTAGAAGAATGTATAATGTATAGAAAAACATGTATAAAATATTGTAAGCTTAAAAAATAGGTATTAAAGTCACGTACATCTGGGTGCTGGTGGCTCACATTTGTATTCATAGCTACTCGGGTGGCTGAACTCTAAAGATTGCAGTTTGAAGCCAGTCTAGGCAAGAGTTCATGAGACTCTTATCTACACATAACTACCAAAAGGCCCCAGTAGAGTTGTGGCTCAAGTCATATAGCTCTCGCCTTCAGTGAAAAAGCTAAATGACAGTGCCCAAGTTCTGAGTCCAAGCCCCATGTGTGCTGGCACAAAAATAAAAAACAAGACAAAACATAAACATACACAAGCCAACTGTAAGATTATGCCTGTAATCCTAGCAATGAACTCCAAGATATAGAAACAAGAGACGTTTGGGGTTTTGGGTTTGTTTGTTTGTTTTTTGTTCTTTAATGTACTGTGTGAAGTTCTTTTTCTTTTTTTTTCCTTTGGTTTATCCCCTGTTGTCACTGTTGTTTATTTTGGTACCCTGAGTCTTGTCTATATGTGTATGTGACTGGGGGAAGGGAAGGAGAATCACAAAATGGTGAGACCAAGGACAAAGGGTGAACCAATGTAACAGCAATACTAACTAGACACTATGTTGGAAACGAACTTTCCAACTTGGAGGGAGGAGAGTTGGTGGGGAGGGAAAGTGGGAGAAAATGAAGGAGAGGGTAACAGTTAACAGTGTTAACTGTTCGACAAGAAATGTATTCATCACCTTATCTATGCAACTATAACCCCTCTGTGTATCACCTTTACAAAAAAAAAAAATCCAAAGCCCGAAAGAAAAAAAAATGATGCTGAGATTTGAGGATTGAGATTCAAAGCCAGCCCAGGTAAATAATTCCTAGAGACTCTTAAATCCAATTAACTAGAAAAAAAAGTACAGCTCTAGTCATAGAAAGCCACACTTGAGTGAAAAAGCCTAGCAAGAATGCAATCCCTAAATTCAAGTCCCAGTACACACACACACACACACACACACACACACACACACGTGCTGATATTGCTGTGCCAGTTCAAATGAATAACTGGTCATCTATAATCCCAGCTGTCCATTAAAAACTCTGAGCTGATACAAAAGCAGCTCCTAGAAGACTGTGGACACAATAGCAGGTGAAATGTGAAGCAAAGTGAAAATTAATCAGGTCCTTCAGGGTGCGTTTGGAGGACTCATTCTTCTTGTTCTCCAGATGTAACCAGAGGGCATCTGATTCTTATACTGACACAGAAATTCCAGAAGAAGCCTCTCACCAGCCAGAGGACACATACTCATAAGACACTATGTTGGCAATGAATTTTACAACTTGAGGAGGGGGGAACGAGGCAAGTGGAGAAAGTAGAGAAAGTGGTAGAAAACAAGGAAGGAGGTAACAATATTCAACAAGAAATGTACTCATTACTTACATAACTGTAACCCCTCTGTATAACACCCTTAAAATAAAACTAAATTAACTTGTTTAAAAAAGCTTCTTTGTAGTAGACATTGTGATTCCTCCTTTCTCCCATTTCCCCCCTTCTTCTGGGTATCAAAATCCTCCTGTGTGGGGGAGGGGAACCAGAAGTGAAAGGAAGAATGCTCTACAGGACAAAGGTCCGTATCCTTTCTTTCTTTTCTTTCTGTCTTACTCTGAAGGCACACATAGTTCTGTCGACAGCATGACAGGCTAAAAGTCTTAGTAGACTCCATGCACCTGGCAAGGCGATCCAAGGAAAGGGAGAGCTGCAGACTGGAGAGCACAAGAAAAAGATGAACAGCACGGATATATGGCCCTTATGATGGAGCTAACTTGAGACTTAGGCATGAACAAAATGGACCTAAAGCAGAGCAAACACAGCAACAATGGAAATACCACATAAACCATGCTCTTATCTCCAAATCCTCTGAATGGTGCCTGATCCATTCAGACCCAAAAGGCAGAGAAAAATCTTTGAGATTTCTGATAACAGATTCCTCATGAGACAGAAAGGATCTGAAACTAGCTGGTCTCACTGACTGATTAAAAAAAAAATCAACACTCTCCATAAGGTTTTTTAGAGGACACAAAATCTCTCTGTATAATACTTTCAAAAAGTGCTTAGGGTATAAACCAAAAGAACATGAAATGCAAAGAACAAAAAGTCAGACCTATATTATAAAAATTAGCAGATGCAACCTTTAAGATGGTGCAATATTAGAATTATTAGGTAAAGATTTTAGGATAATTCTTCAACAATCCTCTTATAAAGTAAGGTGAACACTACTGAAAAGAATGATAGAAATGCATCGCTAGAAAACAGAAACTGTAAAAAGGCACTGGATGGATATACAATGAAACATACAATATCCAAATTAAAAAAAACAAAAAAGGATGGATTCAGGAAAATGATGGAGACAACAGAAGAAAGATCTGGTAGTGCTGAAGATATATATAGAAATTATAAAAGATGAGCAAATAAAAAATAATCCTTAAATAGGTAACAAATAAGTAAATAACAATAAAAATTATTGAAAAAAATAAAAATAGAACTAGAAATAAACTGACCAAATCCACAACAACCTGTAAAAATCAATATGCCTGACATTCTTACTATTGGAGCCCCAGAAGAACAGACAAGAGAAAAAGCTATTGCAACAGCGTTTGGAAAGGCAACAGCTGAAACCTTTCCAAACTGAGTGAAAGACATAGACCATAGACTCAAGAAAGATACACTCATAAAACTATAACCAGACATAGCCTAAGCAAAGTAGCCAAAATAAAAAATGAGAGAAATCCTAAAGGCAACCACAGAAAAACAATGTATTACATTCAAGGAAGCAATGGTTTGAAGACTACAGATTACTCCTCAGAAATTATAGAGCCCAGATGACGGTGGCACAAGATTTTCAAAGTGAAGAAAAACTATTAACCAATGAGGTTACATTCTGCAAAATTTATCCTTCAGAAATGAAAGTAGAAAAAAAATACTCTCTGCTGAGGGAAAAGGAAGAGAATCTGCTGCCAGCAGATCTCTTCTTTTAATGAAATGTGGAAATCAGTCATCAGGATTATACAAGGGGGAAATGAGCACATAAGGACTGAAGGCAAAACTGAAAAACTGGTAATATCTGGGAAAATAAACTGTACAACTCAATCGGCTCAAGAATTTTATGGTTAGTAATGAAAGTTATAATTGGCTAAGGGATTGTCAGGTTATATAAATGCAATAAATACAACCAGTGTAATAGGCAGGGTAAAAGTAACAGGGCTTCCATGATTTACTGTTAATACTAAACTAGTTACTGTTATTAAATTATACACAGCAAGTTGTATATATGGTAATCTTTACAGTGATGTTAAATAGTACAAGACTAGGGGTACAGCTCAGCAACAGTGTATACTTAGCATGCACAAGGCCCTAGGTTTGATCCACAGCACCAAAACAAGCAACTAAACAAATAACTAAATAAAATAATAACACATAGGAATAGCCAACAGCTAAATTTAAATGAATAGAGTAATAAAAACAAAATTGTCTCAAGCTGGGTGCTGGTAGCTCATACCTGTAATCCTAGCTGCTCTGGAGGCTGAGAACTGAGGATTGCGGTTCAAAGCCATCCTGGGCAGGGAAGTCCATGAGACTCTTATCTCAAATAACACTAGAAGACCACAAGTGGCACTGCGGCTCAAATGGTAGAGCACTCACCTTGAGCTGAAGAGCTGAGGGACAGCGCCCAGGCCCAGAGTTCAAGCCCCATAACCGTCAAAAAAAATTGTCTCAGATTAACAGATGGAATTTTGGGGTATATAAAAAAACTTTACATGCAACCTATAACAAAGCTCCTAGAACTGATAAATGAATTTAGCAAAATCATAAGGTATAGATTAATATGCTCAAATCAAATATATCAGTATATGCTAATAGTAAGTAACAAAAAAGTAAAATTTAAGAAAATAGTATTGTTTATCTCACTAAAGAGGATTTAGGGAGTAATTAAATATGTCCTTTAGCAGTTGAGAAATGCAAAGTATAACCACAATGAGATAACCAAAATGACTAAAGTAAATAATAATGACAACATCAAATCATTCACACAAATGGGAAGAACTTTATTACTCAAACATTTTGGTGATATCTGCAATTTTAAAATGTGTGTTATAGGAAGGTGGGAAGGTGGCTCAGTAGTAGAATGCTTGCCTTGCATGCATGAGGCCCTGGGTTTGATTCCTCAGCACCACATAAGCAGAAAAAGCTGGAAGTGGTGCTGTGGCTCAAGTGGTAGAGTGCTAGCCTTGAGCTGAAGAGCTGAGGGACAGTGCCCAGGCCCAGAGTTCAGGCCCCATGACTGACAAAAAAAATGTGTGTTATAAAATATATAATTTTTCTAACACAAATGTACATCTGTAGTTGATACTATGTGTTTCCATGTGTGTATAGCAATCCAAAATGAGTGCATCTTGAAGCACTAATGTGCTGACACAATCTTAAAGGCTAACTAAAGATAATATGGAGAAGCATTGCCTGACTTCTTAGAAATCCAGGGTTCCAGTGTGTATCCTGTTCAGGTCCACAAGGAACAGGGTAGAGCAAATGAATGAGCTCATTGCACAGGGACAGGACTACCTGCAGGTGCAGGAGGAACTGTAGGAGCCCTTTAACTGCCTCGCCACAGAGTAAGAGTAGAGGCTATGTTATTACGTAATTCTAGGCAGCAGGACTGTTTCCAAGCACACTTAGATTACAGAAACATTCTGATCCAGAGTGGAAAACTGAAGTATTGTTCACGCTTCCACAGAACCATGTGACATTTCAGGGGAACACAGTGAATCAGGCAAAAACCCTCAAAAGCAGTTACGGATTTTACTAACTATTATACCAGACATGGAGGATTGGTGCCCGGTTGGGCAAAGAAGTGACTTCAACCAGCAGTCAGCTGACTGTCTGCAATGTCAATAGCAGCTGCAAGTCTGAGAGGGGGCAGTGGAAATATGATAACTAGCTCCCCCAGTGTGGCAAACCCACCTTCTGCTTTATGTCTCATCCGAAAGACACTGGCCAAGGAAGTAAAGAGGCATCTATGCAAAGGATCATTCTCCAAATCCTTCCTCCTACATAGGAATCAACATTATATGTACATTTGGGAGTCAAGTCTAAGACTCCTGTAGGAAAAAAAAATGTATCTACTTTTGTATGCCTAAAATAAAAAAATAAGCCAGGCACAGTGGCTCAAGCCTATAATATTAACTACAGGGGAAGCGGAGATGGGAAAATCATGGTTCCAGGCTAGCCTAGGAATAAAAGTTGACAAGATTGTATGTCAGTCAAGCAAGGGCAGGATGCGGCTGCAGTAATATGTGCTTGTCATTCTCAGTGATCTGAGGATGCACCAAGAGGATCTCAGCCCAGGCAAATGAAAAGCCCTCACCTGGAAAACAGCCAACACAAAAAGAGAGTGGAGGGATAACTCAAGTTGTAGAGCACCTGCCTAGCAAGTGTGAGGACCTGAATCCAATCCTCTGTACCACCAAAATATATAAATGTATGTGATAAATAAAATAAATGAACCAAAAACCCACTTAATTTTGTTCTCTGAGTAGTCACTGACCTAGTGGCCGTCACATAACACTGTGTAGTTGTGGTGGGCTGTAAGATACATAAGTGACATGTGGAATCTCTTCTTAAAATGTCCTTCCCTATTTAAGCCAAGAACTACACTCGGAAAGGTATCTTATCATAAGCATGTAAGTAAATAGAAGACCCAGATGTAAAATTTAGGAGACTTAGGCAGCTTAATTCACTTCTTTCACATTTTTCGAAATGTCAAAATTTCTCACATCCCAAAGCAAAAAAGAAGAGGAGGAACAAGAGGAGGAGGAGAAAGATCACGCAGGTAAGCTTGACCATTTCCAGCTCGTAGAACAGCCTGAATGGTCCACAGGGGTCCTACTTTATTCTACTCCCCTGTAGTTTTCTTACCCTCCTGTGGCAAGTTGGATTTAGATAACAACAACCAAGAATATAGGTTGCATTACCTTAAACTTCCAAAAAGAAAAAATTCCATTGCCTAGCCAAAATACAAGACTCTGCTTTGTTTTTTTTTATAAAATTGTAACCTAAGATGCATGAAATATGCAAATATGTCTTTACTTTTGCTAAAAACAACAAAGTTAAAGGTGTTATCTATGATGCTACTCCACAATGTCCTATAGATAATAATAATCAGTGATAATCTTGAAAAGTCAGTGTCTGGAAAGAAACTGTCTTTATCTGATAAATCGTGACACTTCCTTTATTCTACCAGTATGGGGTTGTTTGTTGTCTGCTCTGGAGACTGCCTAAATTTATTTCTTAATTGCAATAACTAGCCCATCTTTGGGGCCTGATACCTGTTTTTCTCTTTTATTTTCAAGCTATATTTTTTTAAATTTCAGCTTCTTTTATTATTATCTTTAAGCAATTGTACAAAGGAGTTGCCATTTAACAAAGCAGTTTATAAATACACTGAATCTTTTTATTTTCCAGTCTTGGGGCTTGAACTCAAGGCCTGGGCACTGTCCTTTGGGCTCTTTTGCTCAAGGCTAGCACTCTACCACTTGAGCCAGAGCACCACTTCCCATCTTTTATGTTTATGTGGTACTAAGGAATCAAACCTAGGGCTTCATGTATGCTAGGCAAGCACTCTACCACTCAGCCACATTCCCAGCCCAATACATTGCCTCTTGATCAGTACTTTCAACATTCCCACCCAGCCTTCCCACTCCTTCCCTCACTTTTCTTAATTCTGCAGTATGTACACTGTGTACACCCATTCATCTACTCCTCTCCCCTGGACTCCATCCCACTCCCTTTCAAGCATCCCCTTCCTGAAGTTTATTTTGTTGAACTTTGACTTTGCCTTTCTAAGAAATCACACTATTTGAGCTCTCCCTTGAATCAACCTATTTCGGTTAATACATTTGTATACAATTACATACCACCCATCATATTTACTTATATGTTTATAAGCTAATTCTAGTCAAGGTACATTTTTACATATTCTTAATCATGTCACAGTGAGAGCACTTTAAATATGTTTTGAAAGTAGACAGAATTAATGCATGCAAGGCTGGGCCCTATATAGTATTTCCTATTGAATTAGGAAATGACACAATGCAGTTCCCAGAAGCCCTAATCACACTAACAGGTGCACAAGAACCACTTGGTGACCAATTGTGACACAAATTATGATTCAGAGGGAGTGGGCAGCCTCAGTCCACACTCTGAGTAGGCGGGGTCTCAGCCCCTACATTCTGCCGGCGCATGAATGGAAAGACAGTTAGGAAGAATGCCCTAAGAAATGAAGACTCTCTTGTGTTACTCTCTAAGTAACACAAGCTACGTCACAAATGACATAGACAGATGCCTGCTTCCATCTTTAAAATTCCAAAAGCCTCAAATCCAGTATCATTATTAATGTAATTAGTTATAACAACGAGCTCACATTTTTTCAAGTGCATTCTCACTAACTTGTTAGGTAGCTTACAATTCACAATGAAATGAAATTCTAGTGGGTATTTTATTTAAGTCTTGTTATTTGAAGATTTTTTGAGAAGTCTTGGGCTTGAAACTTCTGGAGATATTAAATGGAATTGGAAACATTGTCTTGGTGTGCTGGGCAAGGGAGGGTCCCCCCAAAATGCCCACATTCTAATGCTCATGTTAGGTTACACTGAGATTTGGGGATGTTCCTGTGACTACAAACATTTTCTAAGCCCCTATTTTATTCTAAGTGCTACTTTGAAGCATCAACAAACAATGCCCTTTTGTATTTAATCTATGCTGGCTTTATTTTGATTCCTTTTATTATTTGGGGGCAGGAGGCAATTTGGAGAAGAATTGTGTAACTAATAGGTAATAAATGAACATTCTCAAGAGAATTCATCAGCTGTGATACTAAGGAAAGATTTCAATATCCATTTGCTGTAATTTTTATTTTCTTCTAAATTCCAGTAAAATGCATTCCTTTCCTGAGCCTGTATGCTATGTCATAGTTTCTGAAATACTTCACGGCAAAGAAGAAGCCCTAGAATTTCCAGTGCTCAGTTGTGCTCAGTCTTTGTAAAGTCTCACATTGCCTATGTAATTCGTAGGTATGCCTCCACATGGTTTCATGGATGAAGCTTTAGCTAAAACTAAAATGAACTAATTTAGCTAGTTTGTTGTGTGTGGTACTGGCACTTTTTTCTAGGTCAGAGGCTTTAAAGCCAAGTGTTTTAGTTTTCTATTGCAGCAATAATGAGTTACCATATATGCAGTGGCTCAAACAATGTACGTTTATTATTTTACAATTCTGGAGGTCAGAAGTCCAAGTTTCACTGGATTAAAATCTGTATCAGGGGCTGGGAAGGTGGCTCAGTGGTAGAGCGCTTGCCTTGCATGCACAATGCCCTGAGTTCGATTCCTCAGCACCACATAAGCAGAAAAAGCTGGAAGTGACACTGTGGTTCAAGTGGTAGAGTGCTCACCTTGAGCTGAAGAGCTGAGAGACAGAGACGAGGCCCAGAGTTCAGGCCCCATGACTGACAACAACAACAACAACAACAACAAAACGTATCAGCAAGACATTGTTTTTTTGGGAAATACCTTGATGTTTCCAGGTTCTATGTGCTTCCCACATTCCTTCGCTCATGGCCTCTCCTCTGTCTTAAAGCAAGCCATGTCCATCTGTCATTTTCGTCCACAGTCATGTTTTCTTCCATCAGATTTGGGTCTTCTCCTGCTTTTCCATTCTGCTTTGAGGATCTCTAGTAATCATACTGGGCCTAGCTGAGTATTCCAGAATAATTTCTTACCTTCAGATCAGTTGATTAATGACTTAAGTCCATTTTGCTATGTCACCTACCACATCCACAGGCTATGGGCATAGGCAGTGCACACCTCTGGGAGCCTGGATCCTGCCTACCATACATAGCCAGTGTTTCTCTTTCCATCTAATGTTTCCAAAAGCAGTTTAGGTCTTACAGTCTCTCCATATTAAGGGGAAAACAGTCCTTGGAGATGACTGAAAGCCACAATGTGTATTTCAGCTATTGACCATGAGCTGGGTCAACTGGAATGATTCTAATGCCCAAAGAGAGATATGAATCTGGCTGGAATGGCCAGGATATATTAGCCAGAGATTCCTGACTCCTACTGGAGTAAAGTGATGCCACCAAAAAATACAGAGTCCAACTGTGGCCATTAAGACTGGTTCCCTGACTCTGCAATTCAAGTTGGCCAGAAAAGAGGCCCTCTTATTAAAATCCCGAGAAGCTAAAACCCTTCTCTAAACTTGCTCCAATAAGCTGAGAACCACTAAAATTGTCTGAAGCACTTGAAAATAAAGCTTACTCAGTGCTTTAAAAAATAAAAACGTACAAAAAAATGTAAAGGTAGGGTTTAGGAGCCTGCTCTTTTCCTGGCATGCTACAGGACTGACAGATTGGTTGTTTTAACAGCTGTGAGAGGCTTAAGCTCTAAGAACTCTAAATCATCCATAAAACAAACAGTCACACTTTGCACTGGTGTTTTTACAAATATTTTTCAGATGTGCTTCTCATAAGAACTCTCTGTGGAAGACAATTATTCAATTTCAATCAGGAGTCATAGAGTGTCAAAAATCTGAATGTGAGCTTAAAGTCCTTGTACAAACAGAGGGCCCAGATATAAATACAAATCAAAGTAAAAGTTTGAAACTTAAACTGGTGGTCTACATACTAGGGTAGGAATAAAGCAGCATTGTGGCAATCACTGTCAGGTAAGGTAAGTCCAATTATCTAATGCTAAATTTGAAACTACATTACAAACTAACTCTAGTACTGCTTCATGTCAAAAGGTTATAATTTCTTCTGAAACCTGTTTTCTAACAGACAGTAGGTAAAGCCAACATGAGAAGTGCTCGTCTTTCTTAGGTCAACAGACATCTTTGATTTCTACTCTCTCATCTGCTACAATCATCTAAGACACGGCCATGACACAACAGGGCCCAAAGAATCTAGGGGTCACTTGACAATCCTCAAGTCATTCCACGGCGACCTCACTTGGAAACAGAATAGACAAAAGGATATAAAAGGACTTTTGTTCACACAGTTCCTGAAAGGATTGTGGGAAAAAAATCTAGGCACATATATTTAAATAGCACCTTTGCATCTCTAACTTTTAGAAGGGACACAATTTCTGGTGCTCTGTATAAAGTATAAATGATTTCTGTATCTATTTACCAGCATATCCGGGATGATATCAGATATGGTATCATTCAATGATATCAGATATGAGATACCAGCATACACTGAATCTATGCAAAATGACTACTTCATCACTTAATTGGTGAAGTCAATTCTCACTGACAAGCCAATCAACCCTTGCAGGCACCTAGCTTCTGTGTGCTAAAGACTAGGTGGAAAAATGGCAAGCACAGAGCCTTGTCATGTGCTCCTCGTGCGGATGAATAGGAGGAATAGAAGAGTACTGGCAGGGAACTCTCATGTTCAGAGACAAATGAGTCTCAGAAGAGCTGCAACTGGAAGATCTGAAAGTTGAAACCTTTGCAACACTGTTCCCCTGAGGGCAGTCTTCTTGTGCTTAGAATACTGAGGGAGAACTTAACATTCTTCTCCCAAGTATCTCATCTACTACACGCTCTAAGATGGTATTTCTAAAGGTTCTGACTGTATTTCTGTGAGCATTTGATGTCTTTGAAGAGATCTTGAAACAGGAATCAATTTCTCTTCAGTAACATGGAGAGTCCACAAAGACCATAACCCTTCAAGCTTGGCTAACCTGGAGTAGAATCTTGGACAGACAGTTCTAGCATACCAGGAATTGTGCATTTTCTCTGAGAACTTCACTGTAACTTTGGAACTTCACTGCTTTTGCTTGAGCCCTCTACCCAGGGTTAATAATCTTCTGGTTTGTGTGTGATGTTTCAACACAAAAGTCACCTTTTGTTTATATTAGTGACCTTTCACCCTTTTTTAACCATTGCCAATTACAGCTATCAAATTGTGCAAACTTACTTGGGAATCCGGACAATCACTCTGGAATGCACCTTGGAAATCTCTGCCCACCCCCCCTCCCCACCTTCCCTTCTATTTCTAGGAAAAAGATGAAAAGAAATTACCGACAATGGGCCGAACGCAGATGCAAAGAAAATAACTTTATTGGGTGCTTTCTCTCCCTTAGCCCGAGGATCTGGGCAAAGCTCCAAGTGACAACTAGACAATATTGCTTCCTTTAGGTGCTGCACGTTCATAGGATGACAGGTGTTCTGGAAAACACCCGGTGGGCAAAGGAGTCAGAAGGCCACTCAGGATCAAGGACATCCGATGCTTTTTGGCAACCGAAGAACCTTCCCTCTGAGAGGCAGGTCTGTGTCCCCACTCCAAATGGCCTGTCACCGGGTTCTGCCCCACCTCCATTTACCAGGTAACCAGTGGGTGGCTCAGAAGGTGCCAAAGCCAGGCCTACACGCTGGCTCACAGCAGAAGACCCGAGCACAGGGTGCTGAGCACGGGCGGCGCGCACGCGCACAGGTGCTCACACCCCCAAAACGCAGTCACCCCCGGTGCCGGGTGGGTGGATAGAGGAAGGAAGGGGAGGGGACGGCCTTACCAGATCAATGAACGTCAGGAATTTCCAGCTCCCTCCGTAGGTCTGATGCGAGGGCATTTCGATGGCCTTGTAGTTGCACAGGATAGAGCAATAGGACAGCAGGATGGCCACCCGCAGCACCTGGCACGGGACAAGCGCCATGTTCACCAAAGGCCTGGGCAGGCGGGGCCGGGCG
>NW_012267314.1:9559663-9622276 GCF_000151885.1 Dipodomys ordii
CCTCCTCCCCCTCCCCCTCCCCCTCCCCGCCCCCCGACACACACCCCTGGGAGACCCGGCCGGGGGCGCCCCCTAGGCATCCCGGAAAGGGACGGGCGGCCCTCGAGCCTCAGGATCCCGGACCGGAGCTGGTGACAGCTGCCAGGCCCGAGGGAGGTCGGCGGGCAGGAGAGGAAGAGAGGACCCGGGGTCCAAGGAGGGGACCCCGCCTTGCTGCTCTTCGGGAATTGCTTTTGGCCGGGGGAGGAGCTCGGGGCACGGGGCGCGCGGGGCCCGGCGGAGGTGTCCGCCCGGGTACACAGCCTTCCAGGGACTCGCATTGTTTCGGTGATGTTTTGTCTTGTTTTTTCCTGTTGACCGATTCCTGTTGATGATCCTGAAGCTCCAGATAAATTCTGATTTGAGGACGGTTGAGCAGGCTTACGAGGAGCATGATCAATGCATCCCACAACACAGAGTGTGAACGCTCCACCGGAGCCTGGTAAACACAGCACTGCGAAAGCCCAGAGCGCCAGGTGACTGCACTCGGCTAAAACACAAATCGTTCTGAGACTGAATGTAAATACAGTTAAACGGATTCTGCCTTTGGGCTTTGTTTATTCTACCCATCCGCTACAACGCCCAGAGCTTAACCAGAGGAAAACAAAATATAAACTGGATTCCCTCTACCTTCCAGTAAATGTTGTCACACTGAAGTTGCATCGGTTTGTGGGCGGCAGTTTTTCTTTAAAAAAAAAAATCCTGATCATATTTCAACCAACCAGATGCTCGGTCAGGTTATGAAAAGACCCCATAGGCATTTCCTGCGGATCCATTTAAAACAGGTGTTCTCTCCAAATAGTGTCTGAGTCAGAGGATGTGGAGCGAAGGTGGCTGAGAGAACACAGTGTTAAAGTAGCAAATCATGAAAGTCCCCTTGCTTTCCAATCCATCTCAATGAAAAACATCGGACAGGTCTGCAAAAATAATTCTTTCTGGATAACTTATAGTCATATTATCATGTGAAAAGTTGAGTCTATTTCTGTGTCGGTTTGCACATTCATAAGACTGAAAAAAAATAGATCTATGTATCTTCGTCCTAAGGCCTTAATAAACTTTTTTTTTTTTTGCAGTAGCAGTGTTTGAAATGGGCCCTTACACTTTGTTGGTACATCTTAGCCTCCTGAGCAGCCGAAATGTGAACGAATGGGTCCAAGGCGTCTTGATAGATCTTTATGAGTTAACATGTTATTTCCCTGAGATGGATTGATTTTAGAAAATCATTGATGAGATTCCCTGTTTGAAAAGGAACGAACATTTTTCATGAAGCCATTTAATAGTTTTTCTAGGGTCAGTTTCTTTTGTAAATACTCCAGTGTTTTGAACCTCTTTCAATGTTTGTTTTTATTATTTTGTAGTTTTTCTAACCATGATAAGACGTTTTTATATCCTATATAATGATACATTTTACATAAGCCTGAACTGAAATACTACTTTATAAAGATGTACAATAAGAGTGTACAATTTTTAGAACTTGATCACCATTTGTTAATATGTCCAGTGCATCTCTTTTTGCTTTTTAGCCCATGTCTAATCATGTTGATTGTGTTTTACAGGTATTCTTTGGGGAAATAATATTAATCTACAAATTATAATTTACAGTATAAATAGTACAATTAAAACTTCATGTTTGCTAAGAGCCACTGGATCATACTTGTAACCCTAGCTACTTGGGAGGCTGACATCTGAGGGCTATAGTTGGAAGCCTGGCTGGTGAAGAAAAGCAAGATGTTGAACTAGAGGTGTGGCCAAGTCATAAAGGACCACCCCTGAACATAAAGGAAAGCAAGAGCATGAAGCTTTGCATTCAAGCCCCAATGCTAGCACAGAAACAAAAAGAACTTTATTTTTCTCAACATTTTATACAATATTCACTTGTACTTCTTTTTGTTAACATTTTATACATTATTCCTTTGTAAATATTTACAAGAGAATCTCACATTTGGTTTAGTGTGTACCATTTTCATCATAGAAGAAATATCTACATGTCACTTGTTTTTAATATATTTATATGGCACTTTTCCACATTTTTATTCTATCACACAATTAGTGTAATGAAGGAACTGAAGCCTTGTCCAGTTGTCCAGTTGTGTTTCATAAAGGCCAGTAATATAAGAATCACCCAGGGTGCTGGGCACCAGTGGCTCATGTTTGCAAGCCTAGCTACTCAGGAGGCTAAGATCTGAGGATCAAGTTTCAAAGCCAGCTGGGGCAGGAAAGGCCTTGAAACTCTTATTTCCAATAAACCACCAGAAAACTAGAAGTGGTGTTGTAGTTCAAGTGGTAGAGTGCTAGCCTTGAGCTGAAGAGGTGAGGAACAGAGCTCAGGCCCAGAGTTCAAGTCCCATGACTGACAAAAAAACAAAGAATCACCAAGGGAGATGAAGATTCTGTTTTAGTTTTTAGTTATACTAATTTCTTCCTCTTAGAGTGTATCAAGGGTGAAGATAGTCTTTCTTATATGCTTTGCAAAACAGGTATAACTCTTTTTTTTTATTGTGAAAATACCATACAGAGGGGTTACAATTACATTACACGAGCAAGGTAATGAGTACATTTCTTATCAAACATTGTTGCCTCCTCCTTTGTTTCCCCTTACCATCTCTGCCCTCCCATTTCACCCTCTTCCCTCCCAAAGGTGTAAAGTTTGTTTTTCGACATAACGACTTGTATATCTCATTGTTGCAATGGGTCCACCTGTATCCCTAGTTAAACAATTTGTTTCTTCCCTTCCCCTCCACAAATTATACCAACACCAAATACAGTGAAAACAGGGGTTATACCCTGGGGGAGGGACATAAAAGCAACAAAGAAATCATCTTATAAATATGTTAGAAACAATAGCAAGAAAGAAAAACCATTTGGGTCCTTATCTTGGGGTTCATTTCGCCTAACATCAACTTATCTGACCATTTCTGCTTGTCTCAGACATATACTAGTTATTGCAAATAAGGGAAACCATGAGACCTATGTTTTGGGGGCCTGGCTTACTTCACTTATTAGGTACCAACTCTTCATCTGCATGTACTCGCGCTTGCACACTGAAGACTGAAAATATCTGACATAATGATAAAAAAAATGTTGATTCTGGAAATAACAGGATTCCTTTGTCTCCCTTGAGTTGTATTCCAGAAACTTACTTCATATAACTATAGATTTTGTTTTAAAATTTAGGAGCATAGCCTCAGAGCATTTTATACATTTCTTCTGATGCTACATAAGATAAGCTGGATGAGTTTTAATCTGTATAATGATTTGCATCACATAAACTTGCATGCTGTAAATTTAATGAGAATCTTCTATTATTTAAAATTTGTAAGGCATTACATTTGATAATTGTGTAGCATAACATTTGAATATACACCCTTATGTTGAATATTTAAATTGATTCCAGTCTGTTTGCTTTTTCGACTTCAATGTACTTGAATTTTTCACTGTTGTTTGTTGCCAGTTTTTTACCACTAAGACATACACTGTAATGGCTGCATTTTTTTTTTAATCAAGAAAGCCACTTTTTAAGGACTAATTGGTGGCTCATGCCTATAGTCCTAGCTACTCAAGAGGCTAAGATCTGAGGATAATGGTTCAAAGCCAGCCTGGGCAAGAATATCTGTGAGACTCTGATCTCTAATTTACCATCAGAAAACCGGAGGTAGTGCTATGGCTCAAGTAGTAGAACACTCACCTTGACCTGCAGAGCTCAGGGACAGTGCCCAGGTCCAGAGTTCAAGAAAAAAAAAAAGACTAATTGGAACTCAAAGCCAGTTAAGAAACCACACTTTGAAATCTTTGCATGGCTTCTTGTTCATGTGTGTTTACATGAACTGAGGTTCAAGTTCTTTTGCCCTATTGGGGCAGTTAGGGAAAGATTAAATTAAAGAAATAAGTAAAAGTTGTTCATCTCTTACAGTTGGTGTTTTTATGCTCATTATAGCTTTTTCGGTCTGGTCGTGGGGCCTGAACTCTGGGTCTGGGCGCTGTCCCTCAGCTCTTCAGCTCAAGGCTAGCTTGAGCCACAGCGCCACTTCTGGCTTTTTTTTTTTATGTGGTGCTGAGAAATCGAACCCAGGGCCTCAGGCATGCAAGGCAAGCGCTCTACCACTGAGTCACCTTCCCAGCCCCTCATTATAGCTTTTAAAATTGCTTAGATACCTAATGTAATGCCAATTCATTTAATTAGCTTTTTTTTTTTTGGTTTTTGCTCTTTCCCAGGAAGAGTTACTTTGGGTTTTTTTTTTTTTTGCATGCCAAATGAACACTTGGCACTAGCTGTTATGTACAGAGTTACTGAGTTCAAAATGGACTGCAAGCAGGGTGCCAGTTGCTCACACCTGTAATGCAGCTTCTCAGGAGGCTGAAATCTGAGTATCACGGTTCAAAACCAGCCCGGGCAGGAAAGTCCAATTAACCACCAGAAAACCAGAAGTGGCACTGTGGCTCAAGTGATAGAGCTCTAGCCTTAAGCTGAAGAGTTGAGGGACAGTGCCCAGGCCCAGAGACCAAGCCCCAGGATCAACAACAACAAAAACAACAACAACAAGAACTTTACATTTGCTATAAAGAACAGAGGTATTGGATTTCTAAATCCCACTGGAGGGTTGTTTAAAATCTTTACAAAGTAGTGGCTACATTAGTCGTGGGCATAGAGTGGATTTCACGCAGACCTAAACCATCCCCCCTACTCCCTAGTGCTGACTGTGAATTGGCCACTAGTCCTCACCTTACTTGACACACTTGCTTTTCTCATACAGGTGCCCAGAGCCAGCACATCCAGCATGACTGGGTGTTAAAGGTCACATTATCAGGCCATCCTTTTTTGGGACTTCGGATATGAACTTCCTGTTCCAAAGGATCTGCCTGGATGGTTTACTGCTGACTCAAACTCTACATGCATACTCCGTACTCATTATTTCCATCTCAGAAACTCTCTTCCCTGAAGTATTTCTAGTTTCTGAAGGCAGCACCCACCTGCAGTGGTATAAATAGCAGGGCAGAGCCGGATGGTCTGGAGATACCAGTCTTGTATGCCTGAAGGCATGGATGAAGGTAATACGTCACCAGAATTCTGTCGAGAAAGCCACTATGTACTATGAGAAATGTTTTTATGAGCTTTTTTGGTGGTGGTAGTGACTACTGAGACCTCATAAACATTCTACAGGAATAGTAGATAGCTGCTAAGGACACCCTCCATACAAACCCCACAGTGGGCACCAGAGTTTTGTTTCACTGTACAGAGTACAGTAACTCTGTGCAATATCCAGGATTTGGGGTGCAGAACAATATTGTTCTGGTTAGTAGATAAGAAATGGGTCACTGTTGCCAGGAGAGCCATGTCCTTTAGTTTCTAACATGTTGGATAAATATTAAAAAATATTTCTAAGGATTTTAAAGAATTTTTATATATATATACAATTTTATGCTTTCGTGTCTTCGTTAAAACACAACATGTAATTTAAAAGTAAAAAGGTTTCCCAGTCTACAACTCAATCCTTCGGAGACCTGACATATACCATAACTGAGTAGAAATAGAGGTAAGTAATAAAGTATGACTCAGGCTGTGAAAAACTGTGAAAAACAAATGTTATTTGGTCTTGAGGAATGAATGGTAGAATATTGAAAGGGGTGACCTTGATCAAGATGCATTATATTCAGAATCTGCTTTGTTAAATGACAACTTCTTTGTACAACTACTTAAAGATAATAAATAAAAAAATGAAGAAAGAAAGATTGGGTGTCTTAGCTCCCTTTGTGTTGTTCTAAGTTTCAGGAGTGGGGGATATCTGACCTCTGCCAGCAAAATTATTTGGTACCTGCCATGACAGACACCTGGGCTTCTCACCGTCTGCCTGAGTTGCTGATGTTATATTGCCTATACTGATATTCTAAATACCCAAATGGCCCTGAGGAAAATAAAGGCTCCTCCCCCTGTCACAATATCTGACAGGGTTTTCTGCCTCTATTCCTGAGTGGTCACGCTGCTCTTATCTCTGTCACTGGAATGAACTTCCAAAATATTTCAATCAGATAACTTCTCTCCTTAAAAAGAGTCAGTCACTTCCCATGGCCTATAGGAAATCTCACTCCTTTAATATGATATCTAATTCTTCCATCAGTTAGCTAACTTTCACCTGGTTTTTCAACTTCCATTAATGTATCTTTTTTAACTAATTATGCATTCAACTGTCATAAGAATGGTGTTTTTCCTCTAACACTCAACATTTACTTTTCCTCTTCCCTCAGGCACTAATGATTCACTGCGTCTACCCATCTGGTGAAAGTACTCATTCCTCAAAAGCCAACTCTGACTAAAATGCTACCAGGAGGCTTGTATTTTCACACTACTTTGCCAACTCGGATGCTCTTTCAACCAGACACTCAATTATTTAAGTTACTTGAAAACTCCAAAGAGCTACAACTTCCCCAAAATGCTCTTGGCCTCCATATTATTTAGCTAAAGCACCACCCTATGGGTGGATAAATGTATAATGGAATTCCATTTGACCACAGAAGGAATGAAAATTGTTATGTTAGCAAAATGGAGGAATCCAGAGGACATTATGCTAAATGAAATGAGCAAACTAGAGACAAATATCAAATGTTCTTATAGATATATAAAAGCTAAACAAAGTGCTGATCTAAATAAGAGAGTAAAATAGTGCTGACTACAAGCCAGAAAGGCTAGGGAGAGGAGAGATAGAGGATATTAAATCACACAAAGAGGAAATAAATGAGTGTTCTAAAGTTGTGAATAGTTCGCAACTTTATAAAGTTCTGAAGAGAGCACTTCAAAGTGTCCAAACATAAGAAAATGCAAAATAAAATATAAATGCTAATTATTGATTTTATTATTACACAGTATACACATATATTCAATTATCACATCATACTCTAGGAATATATAAAAAAAAATTTGTGTCAATTAACAAGAAAAAAAGATTTTTAAAAATAATCATTATTAAAAATCCCCTCCTAGGGACATCAAAGAACTATCCTCTATCCCTAGACTGTCTAGGATTCAAGATGCCATCCACCTGGTTCATTACCCATATTATTGCTATCTTATTCTTAGCCAATCATAGCAACGTTTTCTTTCTTTCTTTCTTTTTCTTTCTTTCTTTCCTTCCTTCCTTCCTTTCTCTCTCTTTCTTTCTTCTTTCTTTCTTCTCTCTCTTTCTCTTTCTTTCTTTTTTGGTCCATCATGGAGCTTGAACTCAGGGCCTGGGCTCTATAATTGAGTATTTTTACTCAAGGCTAGCACTCTACCACTTTGAGCCACAGTACTGCGTCTGGTTTTCAGGTGGTTCATTGGAGATAAGAGTCTCATGGACTTTCTTTCCTGCACTGGCTTTGAACCACTATCCTCAGATGTCAGCCTCCTGAGTATTTAGGATTATAAGCAATGAGTACTGGTACTGGGCATTCTTTCTTTCCTTTCCTTTCCTTTCTTTCTTTTTCATTATCTTTAAGTAATTATCATTTAGCAAAGCAGTTTATGAGTACAATGCATCTTGATCAAAGTCATCCCTTTCTACATTCTCACCCATCCTTTCCCTCACATCTTAATTTTTTAGGATATACTTTGGATTCCTATCTAAATTTTGCCCCTCTTCCCCTCTTCATTCATTTACCTTTCTCCTGGGCCCCTGCTTCCTTGTGTTTATTTTGTTGAACTTTGACTTTGCCTAAGGAATTACACTACTTGAGCTTTCCATTGAATCTACCATATTTCAGTTAATATATTTGTATTCACGTGCATATGGCTCAACGTAATTTTTCTTAATCATCCTAAACATATATACAAACCAAGTAATTAAAATCACTCACACCAACCAATTATAACACTACACCAGGCTCACTAGACAAAGATGAATTTCCATTTATTAAAGTTAAGAACACATACACTAAAGAACATCTGTCTTATTATCTAAATATACTTTCATTTTTCCCAAGATTTCTTTACAATCTTAGTTAACCTTTTATAGGTATTCTGCTTCATTGGTTTCACATCACTATTTTGTTCATTTGATCCTGTGTTACTATGTGACCTGTTTCTCCACAGCACAACAAGTTTTCTATCTCATTGAAGAATTTCAGAAGGCAAGAAGAAAGATCAAGAAGGCAGAGCAATATTCAAGGAATAATGACCATGAATCTTATAAAGTAGATCAAATACACTTAATCTTGTCATTAAGAAACTTGATTAAACCCTTGCTTGTCAACAGGATGAGCATAAAGAAAGCCATGACCAGACAACTGCGACTGAAACAGCTGAGAGGATTTAATAGATCTTAAAATCAACTGGGCCGGGGGCCGGGGGGAGTGACTTTTTGATTAGTACAAAAAAGTTAGAGGCATCTGAATACTACCTTGAAAATATGGAGAAAAACCAAGCGCTGGCCAATTAAATAAACAACTAACACCAAAAGTAAAACAAAAACTGAAAGAGAGACAAAACTGAAATAATTTATTGCCAGGAGACCTACTTTTTTTTTAATTTAATTTAATTTTATTTGTGAACATACTGTACAGAGGGGTTACAATTACATGGGCAGGATAATGCATACATTTCTTACCAAGCATTGCAGCCTCCTCCTTTGTTTACCCTTCACATCCCTCCCAGCCTCCCCCCTCCCCCCCCAATCCCAATCCTTCTCCTTCCCCCCCTTCCCCCCCCACACTGATGTTGTAAAGCTCATTTTGGACATGACAACTTGTACTTCTCATTGTTGCAACAGGTCCACCTGTATCCTTAAACAACTGGTTTTTCCCCATCTCCTCCACAAGCAGGGGTTATACTGTGGGGGAGGGACATCAGTTTGTTTATTTTTTCCCCTTAGCAATATGCCAGAGAAGTTTCCACGTCAGTATGTAAAGAACAGGCTATGAATACCCACAGGTCTGTTATATGGGGTGCACCATATTTTAAATCATTTCCAAACTTACACTCATTTACTCTGTTTCCCATTGTTTACGTCTGTTATTAGTGCTATAATTATCATTTGGCCTTATGTGCTACTCAGAGAGAAAGAGAGAGAGAGAGAGAGAGTGCACTACTCTTGGCCTCATGCTATCTTCTTTTTTTTTAAACCTTTGCCATGTGCTTTTTAAAAAAAATTTGTCAGTCCTGGGGCTTGAACTCCTGGCCTAGGCGCTGTGCCTGAGACCTACTTTTAAATGTTGATGGTAGTTCTTACAGCAAAAAACACGGACTTTGCAACATTGGGAGAGAATGAAAAACTCTAGATGTGTAATTATGTGAGTAACTGGAAAGACCTTGTGAAACGTAACAATGCAATGTGAGGTGTAAAATACATTTAGAACTAAATGTGTAATGACTACAACATAAAAGTCAGGAAAGGATAAATGAGCTAGTGGCTAAGGTTCTAGCAGTAACTGAGAAGTAGTAAAATTGGAAATTGCATACAAGTTGTAATTTCCAGAGTAATCATTAATGGGAGAGAGAGAGAGAAAGTAAAACAAGAGCAAAGGAGCCAGGCACCTGTGGCTCATGGCTGTAATCCTAGCTACTCAGGAGGCTGAGATCTGAGGATCATGATTGGAAGCCAGCCAGGACAGAAAAGTCTCCTTGAGACTCTTATATCCAATTAACCACTCAAAAAGTGGTGCTGTGGCTCAAAGTGTAGAGTGCTAGCCTTGAGCACAAACAGGCTTGGGGACAGTGTCCAAGACCTGAGTTCAAGCCCCACAAACCAACTCTCTACCCCCTCCCGCAAGCTAATATAGAGAACATGAAGAAAGGCTCAGTCTAGAGATAATGAGACAAAGATATTAGGCCCACTGGGAAAACCTCTCCACTTTTAAGATCAGCTGATTATTGACCTTAATTCTCCATTGTCTTGTAACTTAACATAGGTTCAGATTCTGAGAATTAAAAGGTGCACCTCTGCACGGTCATTTTCCTGCCTGCGGTTTTTTTCTTGTAGAATTGTCTGACTAAGTAGATAAGAAACGTTAAGTTATGAAAGATTTTAATTACTCAGTTAAGATATTTTTTATTAAAATCTATAAAGTGCTCTATAACCAACATACAAAACGTGCAAATGTTAATCATCACTAGATAATAAAATCTCACCAAAAAATAGAAAGCATACTGACATGCTGTCACTTTTTTCTACCACCCCAAATCCCTAAAAGCAGAAATACCCTAAGAATGGATAATAAATTAAAAATCTGGAACCTCTGAGAAGAAAAAAAAAATAGTGCTCCAGGGAGCAAATGCTGTGATAAATAACTAAAGGATGGAAAAGAAGAGGAATTATTTGACAACAAAAAGGTATTCATGAAAGGCCTGGGTTGGGAGATACACTGAGCAGGAATGTACAAAGAAACAGGAGAATCAGGGATGTTGCTAAGTGGTATCTCTCTAGCATGTTCAAAGTCCTAGGATTGATTCCTCAGGAAAACAAAAAAGTAAAGGAGGAGAGAAAAGAAGGAGGAGGATGAGTAGCAGCAGCAGCAACAATGAAAAGATAGATAGGGTGAGTAGTTGGGGGAAATCCAGCAAGAACAAGCAAATGAATCAGCCCTCTGTATGACTCTCCTGTTGTTAAGCCAGGCAGCAGCTTGCTGCCTGAGCAGCAATGCTCATATCTACATAGATGAAGTAATATACATCATATTTTCACTGGTGTGTTTCTCCCAGTGATAGTTTATGAATGAACATGAAAGAAAAGTTAAGAGAATATACAACAAAACCACTAGCTAGGTTTGTTACTAGGGGACTGGCTAAATAAATCCCAATGTAACTATGAAATGGAATATTATGCAACTATTAAAAAGATAGGAATTATCTGTATCTACTGAGGTAGAAAGATACTTGAAGTAAAAATGGAATTACAAAATCAAATAAAGGTTACATATACATACATAATCTGGTGCATTTGGGATAGATTTATACACATGTTCACAGTCAAAAGGCCAGTTTTCTGATGACAGTTTTAGAAATGATATAGGAATAGAGTAGATATGTTCACTTTTTCTTCTTGTGAATATTTTAAAAGATATTAATGTCATTTAAAAGATGAAAACTAAAAATCAAGAACTATAGAGTACCAATATATAGTACAAATCAGACTTGAAGGAAAACCATTTAGTACAAATCAGAACTGAAAGAAAATTTGCACCTACTTCTGGCTTTACACATCTGCATAGATGTGTAATAGGTTAATTTTGAATCTCTGGAACAGAGGTTCTTACCTAGCCTCCCCACAGATACCTCTGGGATTAGGTCTCTGGACTGAATGATGGAGGGTCCATAGGGCTTTGTCTCTGATCAGGGTACCAGTATGTGGCGCCAGAGAGTCACTACCCCAAACCAAAATCAAGAACCATAACAAAGTAGCGCCCTCCACCAAGTCCTCAAACCCATGTCTAATAATAATTTATCTGACTCATCACACCATTTTCAATCACCTCTACATACTTTGTACCATGGTTCCAAGACTCATCACTGAAAGCCGTGGGGGATGACAGCCAGGACTAAGAATTAAAACTACATTAGTGTAGCTTTGCACTGCACTCTTCCGATCGTGGGATCTCTCAAAGCATGGAAATCCAACTTCAATGGAGGAGGACATCAAATCGTAGGGAATGGAAGAGGACTGGAAATGAATGTCGGTAGTTCCCTTGGAAACAGAACACTTTTAATAGAAATTCCCTCGCAGAAGACTGTAGCAGATAGACTACAGCCCCAAAATAAGAAACTTTCCAGGATATACAAAGGAGCATGTCTCTTTCTACAAGTAACAGTATATCTTTATAGCATCACCTTCAAGGCTAACAAATTTCATTTCCTTTACTGTTTTATAACTCTTTGGAGAGATGTTTAAAAAAAACAGCACTGTTTACACTCCTAAAAATTTAGAGCACATATGTACTTGGAAAATGGTATTTGATGGGCAAAATCCATATGGTAGTAAAAATTTTTTTATAAATTATTAACTGGCTGGCACTTTTATCTAAGTAAGAGAATCATGAATTTTGCTCAGCATTTCCTTTTAAAGAGGTTATAAAGTTAAGCTGTAAAAGGAGTCATGACATCCTGCTGGAACAATGGATGATAAAGTCCAGGCAAATAACTATTGGCACAAACTTGTCTATCTCCATATAGGAAGGGAAATTTCAAGAGCAACTGCAAGCAAAGTACTTTTTATAGAGTGAAGGCAATGTGCAGTAAAATGTGCATTTGCCTGGGAAATAGACTACTGGATGGAGGCCCAGTTTGGGTATTTATTTATACATGCTATTGCTTAGCTCATCTTGGGCAGCACCTCAAAACTCTGACCCTCAATTTCTATAACAAAAGAGATGAATTGACCCCTATGGTCTCTAAGGTATAACAGCTCTAATTGTCAAATATAAAGGTAGATTTTCAACAAAATAGAGCAGGGTACCCCCCCACACACTTACTTCCAGGTATCTACCACACAAGCATTTGATAAATAGAATGTTAGAATATAAAAGAACCAGTTCAAGTCTATTAAAATTAAAGAACATGGGACTAAGGGAGAAAGAGAAGGAAAGAATAGGAAAAGGGGGGGGGAAGAAAAGGACAGATAAAAGAAGTGAAGGAGCTAATTATAAAGTAACTTGAAGTTTCAGTGTAAAAATATTTTATACATCTGAATATCTCAAATTGGTGAAAGTAATTTTCTGATTAATTTAAAATCTATTTTTTCAACAGTGGAGAGTTGAATAATTATGTCTTTCCTAAATCCATTTTAAGAGGTGAAGCCTTTGGGAAGGAATTAGGTTATGAAGGCAGAGTCCTCATGAGTGAGATTACTGTTCTTAGAAGAGAGGATTGGATAAACCCTTCACCCCTTCCACACAGAAGGAAGCAATGAAAAAAAATTACCATCTATGAACTAGAGTGTGAGGTGGCACACAGTTCTTAACTTCCTACACTGTAAGTAAATTTCTATAGTTTATAAGCTGCTCAGCTTTTGGTATTTTTACTATGGCAATATGAGTAGACTAAGAGTATGAAGGCAAATAGGCCATTTGGGGGCTGAGAATATGTACATTAAATGAATATTACTATGAAAACATCAGAATATTTTTGCTGTATATGTATGCATGTGTACATATATGCCATACTAAAATTGGAGAATACATATCCCCATGCTAAACCAACCTAGGGCCTACATATTGGTTTATAAAGCTATTCTTCAACCAAGGGACCTGGGCCCCTTGTGTGTGTGGAGGGGGGGGGGAGACAAAAACAAAAACAACCTAATTCTAGGTCAAGGGTTGAAAATACATGAGACAAATATGGAGTAACACAAAATTGGATATATTCAAGAAAGCAAAATAAAGATGAGACTATCCAAAGGGATACTTGAGCCAATACAAAGGATTCCAAATGGCAACACTTAGGAGCACCTGGAGCAAGAAAAAAAATATAATATCTGATTATCCTCCAAAGTATAAAACAAATAATTGAACAAAAAATAATACTTGCAGAATAATTCCAAATATCTGATGTATATATTTCCACACAAGGGCATAAAGAATAACTTCCAGTCCTTAAGTATAGGATGTGCATAATGACTTCATTACAAAGAATAACAGATGAAAGACCTCTCAGTCAAGAAACCTTAAGAACACTACTCCAGCCATGAGCTCAACCTTAATATTACTGATTAATCAGGATGATAGTATGTATTCTGGATATGATGTGATGAGGATGATAGTGTATGTTTATGTTCTTCCTCCAACCTCACAACCTCTACCTAAGAAAGAAATCATCACAGTTCACTTTAAGTGAGAGTTTGAAAATACCTAACCATTATTCCTGAGATCACCAAAAGAAATTAAGGTCTGAGAAGAATGGTATCCTGGATGGGATAAAAAAAAAACCCTACTCCCTTCAGATAGATAGATAGATAGATATTATACCTATATGTGTACACAAAATCCCTAGCCCCTTCATATATCTATATCTATATAATATAGATAACACTATTGATAGTTATCTTACAGTTTGTAAAATATGTGACTGGATTTGCAATTTGAGAATTTATTAGAGTTGAGATATATCCCATGCCAGAGGTGAGAAATATCTCATCGACCCAGTTCTGTAAGATTATATAGAATAACCCAATAGGAAGATTTCCAGCAAGTATAAATGCAAAGTAGAAAGGGTCTTCAAAAGATAAATTCAACATAAAAATATGAGAAAGCAAAGAAACTAACACCTCCAAAGATCAGAATGACAGCAAAGTAATTACATACTTTAGTTCAAACAAATGATGATAAGAATGTTCAATGAAATAAAAGGGTACATTTTTAAAGAATTACACAAATTCAAAGAAAACATGAGCAAACAACTAAAGGAATCCAAAAAGAATTCAGATGAAAAGCTAAATAAATATAAAATACATATAAATAAATAGCTAAATGAAGTCAATAGGGACACAGCTAAATAGCTAAATGAGATCATATATATATATATATATATATATATATAAAAGTTAGACCAAGACATAACAAAACATGATAAAGGGTGAACAAATGTAGCAGCGGTACTCACTAGACACTATGTTGGAAATGAAGTATATAACTTGTAGGTGGGGACGGAAAAGCTGGGAGAGTAGGAAAGGGGTGACATTGTTCAAAAGGAAATATACTAATTGTCTGATTTATGTAACTGTAACCCCTATGTACATCACCTTTATAATAACATTTATACATGAAAGAGAAAAAAAAGAAATCTTAAAAACTGAAGTTCTATAAAGGGAAAATACAAAAGCCTTTCGAACAGGCTAGATGATATGGAAGAGAAAATTCCAGGACTTGAAGATAGTGTAGACAAACTAGATAAAGAAGAAAATACAGAAGATCAAACAAATATAAAAAAGTTAAGATACCCCTCAGTAGATGAATGGATCAAGAAAATGTGTTATATATGCACAATGGAATTTTATGCTGTTATCAGAAAGAATAGTATCACCCCTTTCGTAAGGAAATGGAATGACTTGGGAAAAAAATCATATTAACTGAAGTGAGCCAGATCCAAAGAAACATAAGTCTCATGTTGTCCCTCACTTGTAATAATTAGTATATGTCTAAGATAGTCCTGGAAGAGAATCTTAATAGCTCAATAGCTACATACATACGACCAAAATTATGCTAATTGAAATGAATTCCAAGACATGAAAACAACAGGTTCTTTTTTGGTTATTAACTTTGTTGTTGCCAATGCTCTGTATCTAGTTCTTTCTTTTTATTTTATTTTTATTTTTCCATGGGTTTATCCCTGGCAATCACTGTCTTTGATTCTGGTACCCTGCATCTTGTATATACATTTATCTAACTTGGGGAAGGGAAAGGGAATAACAAAATGCTGAAAAAAAGGACAAAGGATAACCCATTGCAACAACAATACTCACAAGATACCATGTCAGAAACAAACTTTACAACTTGGTGAGGTGGAGAGGGAGGAGTCAAGGAGGGAAGAGATAGTGGGAGAAAAACAAAGGAGTGCATAAGAATGTTTGACAAAAAATGTACTCATTACCTTATTCATATTACTGTAACCCCTCTGTACAGCATCTCTACCATAAAATAATAATAATAATTAATAATAATAAAAAGAACTTCAGGACTCTATCAAAAGACCAAATGAATGGATAATGAGCATAGGTGAAGGTAAGGAGTGATAGCTAAACACCTAGGGAAAGTATTCAAAAGAATAATAGCAGAAAACATCTCAAAGTGTGAAAAAGATAATCCAATCCAGGTACCGGATTAGAACACTTAATGTAATGGACCAGAAAAGAACCTCTTCATGACATCCCATGGTTAAAATAGAAAGTATGGAGAACATAGAAAGATACTGAAAGCCAAAAGAGACAAAGAAGCTGCCATACATATGAGACCCTATTGGAAAAATTAATGAAAGCATTGTTGGGGTCATTGTTCCAAGTGCCAGAACGATTCTCTAGCGGGTACAAAGGCTTGTAGATAGGCAGGTAGGTAGGTAGGTAGGTAGATAGATAGATAGATAGATAGATAGATAGATAGATAGATAGATAGATAGATAATTATAGTAGATATAATCTATATAATCTTTAATAGTACTCATTTATAGTACTTCATTTATAGCACTAATTTTTCCTATTTATTTGTTTATTTATTGACTCTTTTGGCAGTACTGGGGCAGTACTGGGAAAGCACACTACCTTGTCCCAAACCTTTCATTTAGTTTGATTTCAGATCAAGCCTAGCACTTTTGCCCTGGCTGGACTTGGATTGTGATCCTCTTAACTCTGCCTGAGTATCAGTGTCCCCACATCCAACTCATGTTTTGTCTGAAGTGACTTTAAATGACATCTTGCTGTCTGACTCACAAGTAGTTGAACTTTCACACCCAGTTACATTTCCCATATTTTACTATATGTGTTATTCTACAATTTCAAAGAAGCATATACATTGATCCTGTGATATAATTAGGATCTCAAAATGTCCCCCAAAGTACTCTTTGTTAAGTTGTTAATACCCAGCTTGGTGCTATTGGGATGTGATAGAAACAATAAGAGGTAATACTTGGTCAAAGATTTTATGTCATTGAGGATGTGCATCAAATGGAATTACGGGATGTTGGTCATCTCTTTTTTTTTTCACATCCCTGTCATGAGGTGAATAGTTTTGCTACTAGCTACATTCTTTCACTATGATATGTTAACACGTGAACAGATCTAACTGTAATTTGTCTGGCTGGCCATGGCCTAAAAACTCCAATCATGAACCAAAATAAACTGTAGAACTTGAAAAATGCAGTTATTTGCTATGGTAACACAAAACTTTATATCTGTCAAAGTAGAAATGAATAATTAAACTTAGTGTCTGGTGTTTTCTAGGCTGGTGATTTATAAATTGAGACATTCCCCCAGTCCAAGAATACATATTATTAAAAAAATAAAATGCTTAGAATTTAGACACAACTGTAAAGTCAATGGGCAGAATTTTTTTTAAATGATTGGGCATTAGCATTACTTCTAATGAAATATTTTCACTATGAGAAGATAGTTCTGTCCAGTGTTTGAGACTCTATAAAACTTAAATTTTATTTAAGTATGAGCTAGGGTCTTCCACATGCCAACACAACTTTCTCAGGTGTGTTGACTGGTCAACACAACAGGATTACAGAGCTAATAGTGTTTGGAACACAGTCCTTGAGCTATAAATTAAAATGGTTTATATCACTGTGTCTTCACTAAGTCTTTAGAAATTTGCCATTTTCTATATGTAAATGGTTATTTCCTATTATGAAATCTGATGTATTCTGGTAAAATGATGAAGTCAGTGATGTACCCTTGCCAGGAGTCCATCTAAAATGCTCTAACTATTTTTTTTTTAGTTTCTTACATAATTCTTTACTCATCTCCCCAGCTACTTTCAAGACATATAAGCAGCAGGTGTGACCATTTCAACCAACAGATGAAGCGGAATTACCAGGCAGAGTGAGATGAGGACAAGTTGATTTGCAGACCACGTGGGAGGAGCAGCTTCAAGAGCCAAGGGTGACGCCAGGGTTACAGTATCAGGTAAAAATGTATTTGCTCAACATTCCTGAGAAAGAACTCTTCTGCTGGCCAGCCTGAGTTTAAGAGCAACTTCTCCCAGGGAGAGACGTTGAAGTTCACTCAATGATCTTGTGATGTAGAAAATGGCATGCCATCTGGAGCAAAGCCCAGGAAGAGAGCCACATTAGCACACTCTTTTTCCCTTTCTAGATATCTGAAGCTTTTGTACTTTCAAAGGAGTTACCACTGGCACAATGTCTGCAGGTTGACCTCATTGTCCTTGAGAATTCTAAATTAACTCCAATTTTACTGGAATGGGGGTAGAGAAGATTCATCTCACGTATAATTTTTTCAATTAATACAGTCCAGGTAAAACAGACTACTACTTGAAAAGACATGGAAATGTTACAATAAACCCCTGGAAGAAACCCCCACTCCCTCTCTTTCTCTTTCCTTCTCTCCTTGTCAATCTGTCTAGGGAAAATAGGGCTATGTATACACTCTGATGGTTTCATTTCCATAAGAACCTAGACTTTAACCTAAGCAGTTTCCTGGTATAGGCCTCTCTTCAAGGATTATCATTCCAGTTTCATACACTGATTACATTAATTTTCATTCTTGAGTTGAAAAAGATGAAATGAAGTTGAAGCTTGATTAAAAACTGTAACACTGTTAGTTTGAAGATTTTATTGACCAAATAAAATGGCCCCAGTGACGATTCTTTCTTTAAAATGGTGACAGAATCTCTGTTTTTCACAGAAATAACAATGGATATTTTTTTCAGGGTCTCAGTTTCATGTCTCAGTGCAGAAGAGACTGAGGTTACTCTCTTGGATTTGGGCAACGGAGCTTGGACATCAGCCAGGGCTCAACCATGCCTGCTTGAGAGCCACTCACCCCTGGAGCATCAGGACACCAGGTAGCTAGTCACTGCCTCTCAAAAGTTTAGTTTCTCTTTGCATGCTTTGAGCCCAGAGTTTTATGGCTTAATATTAGCCCCATGATTTGGCTAAAGACTTGTGTTTGTGGGCTGGGAAGGTGGCTCAGTGGTAGAGCGCTTGCCTTGCATGCATGAGGCCCTGGGTTCGATTCCTCAGCACCACATAAGCAAAAAGAAAAAAGCTGGAAGTGGTGCTGTAGCTCAAGTGGTAGAGTGCTAGCCTTGAGCTGAAGAGCTGAGGGACAGTGCCCAGGCCCAGAGTTCAGGCCCCACGACTGACAAAAAAAAAAAAAAAAAAGACTTGTGTGACAGATCTGAGCAAGATCTGACATGATAGATTACCCCCCCCCCCTTCTACCTCTCCATCAGCCCTTCCTGACTTCAGTCTAATTGAATAGAGTATAAAATAATCAAGGTATTTTCCATTGGTAAAATGAATGTCAACAACAATTTTCATTTTAAATCCAATCACTTAGTGGAATAAAAGAGAACAGCTTCTTCATACATTTCTGATCTTTATCTATCATATACTACTCCCACTATTTACTAATATTTTTCAACCTGGCTTTGAAGATGTATAACATAACTACAGCTTTCATCAATAAAGCATTAAACTATTTTCTAATGAAAGAAAGTAGAGCTGCATAGAGAAATGGCTCTTTCTAGGACTAGACAGAAAAATAAAGAGCAAGATGACTCTAGAATATTCAGTGAAAATACTGAGGTACTCCAGAAAAGCTGAGAATATGTCTAAAGAAAACTGGAATCAATTTGAAGAGATTAATGATGAAATTTTTGGGACAATTTGACCTAAATTAAGTGAATAATGATTATTTCCCATTAAAACCCATTGAATACAACAAGAAGCCACAAATCCAAATTAACATAAAAGGAAGATTGAAAAAGTAAATAAGGAAAATGAAAAGCTATTCCCTACAGGAAAATTTGAACAAATATAAAAAAGGGGAGGCGGGGACAAAAACAGAGAACCAGCACTTGGCAAAGATTTTTTTAGGCAGGAATCATGAGTGGACGGCTAGAATTACTAAATGAAGGTATGAGAAACAGGATTGTACATGGACTCAAACTATCATCTTATAAATTACTTGACTATAACAGGAAAAGTAGGAACTTGACACAACAACTCCTGGAAGATGCCACCTGAACTGCGTGATAAGGTTAACCTCAATAAGAATGAGACAGACCAGTAACAAAAGCCTCCCACACCCAAGGGCAAAGCCTCCCTTCTGTAGCATTTATTGTGATTATTATTTTTATTATTATTGTGGTACTGGAATTAACCCAGTTGAACTCAGGAGCTCATACTTGTGAGGCAGGTACTCTATTACCTAAAGCACAGCCGCCGCCCCTCCTCCTTTTCTTTTTGCTTTAGTTGTAATTTAGATCGGGCCTCATACTGTGATCCTTCTTCTATGCCACTGGGCTACCTAGACCTACAATATGCACTGGCACACCTGGCACTTCTGTGGTATGCTTACCCCCAAAATTATTTTTAGTTTATTTGTGAAAACATATCAGATATTCAAAATTGATGAATATTTCTGAAAAGCAACTACTAGTGCTCTTCAAAAGAGACAAGCACATGAAAGACAATGAGGGATTTAGGCACCATTTTGGAACAAAGGAAGTGAAGGACACATTGCAAGGAAAGACAACATGTGATCAACATGATCTGAGAGGAACATTTGGTAAAATTTTAAATAAAGCTTTGATGGATCATCCTCTATCATTGTTAGTTTCTTCACTCTGACAATTTGATTATATTAGAAGGTACTTTTGAGGGAAATGTAGGTAAATGTACATAGCATGTTTTCATTTCACAAAGCATTTGAAATATCTCAAAATGTACAGTTAAATTTTTTTAAATACGCATGCAAAAATTAGTTTAAATTAGTTTTTTGTTTCACATTTCACATAGAATTTGGAGTCCCTTTAGTAGTAACAATCTTGTCAGGTATCATCTCCACTTAAAACAAATTTATGGTTTTTTTAATTGTAAAGATAATGTTCAGAGGAGTTACAGTTCCTATCAAGCATTGTTACCTCCTCCTTTGATTTTCCCCCACCATCCCTTCCCTCCCCACCTCCCCAACTCCTCCCTCCCTCCACCCATTGTAAACTTTGTTTTCAACATAGTGAGTGTCCTGTATATCTCATTGTCACAATAGTATATCTCATTGTCACAATAGGTCAACCCGCATCCCCATTTAAGCATTCCACTATACCCCTACCCATCCCCAAATTATAAAAATGTATGTACAATATGCAGAACACTGGAATCAAATACAGTGAAATTGGATTATACTGTGGGGGAAGAACTTACAAAAGAAACAAAAGAATCACATAGTGCATTATAAGTATATTAAAAACAATAGCAAGAAAGAAAAAAATGCATTGTGTCCCTGTCTAGGGGTACATTTTGCTCAACATTATCTCATATGGTCATATGTACTTAGTTTTGAACTTTTCTGTTTGTCGTAGACATGTAGTAGACATTGCAAACAATTTTGCAGATGAAGAAACATTTTTTTAAAAAAGTAGATGGGTCAGGCACAGTGTTCATGCCTTAATCCTTGTTATGCAAGAAGGAGAAATGTGTCAGAAGAGAATTGGGGGGAGGGGAACAAAAAACAACAACATTCAAACAAAAACTCTAGACACTACCTGAAGACAAAAGTAAAATAACTGAGGGCCTGACTCATGTTAGAGTGTATGCCTAGCAAGCATGAAGACCTGAATTTAATCCTCAGTATGGGGTGGGGGTGGGGGAGATAGAGAAACAGGAAGGAAGGAAAGAGGGAAGGAGGGAGGAAAGGAAGGAAGGAAGGAAGAAGGGAAGGAGGGAGGGAGAGAAGGAGGGAGAGAGGAAGGAAGGGAGGAAAGAAGGAAGGAAGAAAAGAAGGAAGGAAATCTACTTACCGTAAAATTACAGACTAAGTGTTGACTTCAGAGATGCTAAGTTTGAATGTATTTCAAAATTCATGTCATCTTCAAGGTGAAGATATTAGGAAGTAGGCCTTTGAAGGGTGATTAGAGCTTGATGGTAGAACTCTTACAAATGGAATTAGCCCTCATGTCAAGGAATCATAGGAAAGTTTTCATATTCTTCCAATGTGAAGAAACCTTGAACTAGAGGCCCCAGAACTTCAGAACTGTCAGATACATTCTTGTTATAAACTACCAGCATTGATTCTGAAGGCCTAAAAGGTAAGCACCATTTAGAATTCAGTTACCTAATGTACTTGTGCCAGCATTGCTTGTTATTTTTTTAGATCATTTTCATTGGAAAATAATTCATGTACAATAAAATGCAACTAGTAGAGGGATAAAGTTAGGTGAGTTTTGACAAGCACAGACAATCATGTCACTAGCATCACAATCAAGCTACAGAACATCTTGTCACTCTAAGAAGTTTCCCGTGTACCTTCCTCATCAGTTGTTTCTTCCAGCCCCAAGCGATCATGAAGTGTTTTCTGTTGCTTTGGATTAATTTGTCAGTTTTAAGGTCTCATATAAGAGAACAATTATAGATTCTTTTGCAACTGGCTTCTCTTGTCCAGGTTAATGTTTTTGAGATTCACCCATATTGTTGCATTTTTATTTTAATACATTTATTTATTTATATTTATATTATTTAGTTTTATATAGTTATTTTATTTCTTCATATGCACAGGCCACAATTTGGTTTATCTATCCACTTACTAATGGGTATTTGAGCTATTGCAGTTTTTGGTTATTATTCATAAAGCTGCCTTTGTAAGTCTTGTGGACATGATTTTCATTTCTTCTGTGTAAATACCTTGTACTGAAATTGCCTGGTTCTTTGGTAAGTATTTGTTAACTTTATTTGAAAGAAAAAAAACACTGACAGGCTATTTTTCTGTGTGTGCCATTTTGCATTCCAACAGCAACAATCGCAAGTTCCGCTGGGAAGGTGGCTCAGTGGTAGAGTGCTTGCCTTGCATGCATGAGGCCCTAGGTTCGATTCCTCAGCACCACATAAGCAGAAAAAGCTGGAAGTGGAGCTATGGCTCAAGTGGTAGAGCGCTAGCCTTGAGCTGAAGAGCTGAGGGACAGAGCCCAGGCCCAGGTTCAGGCCCCATGACTGGACCCAAAAAAAAAAAAAAGATTGGTGCAAGTTCCACTTATACCACATCCTTGTGCTCTTGGAATTTAATCTATCTGGACACACAATTCATGTATTTTGAGAAGAATTCTTAATATGTCAGGCAAAATGTTAAGATTAAATCCTTCCTAATCCTACTGATTTCTAATTAGCTTTCCTACTACCAAGTGAGGGGTATTGATCTCTCCAATTAATGATAAAAAAAAGTGTCTGTTTCTCAATTCTATCAATTTTGCTGAATAGATTTAGAAGCTCTATTATTATGTATAGACATGTGAGATTTTTATGGCATTTTGATGTAATTTTATAGTCTTGGATTTATATGCCTTGTTCTAAATTCTTTTTATCTAATATTCCCAAAAGAAGCTTCTCTTGGGTACCAGGGTGTGAACTCAGGGCTTTGTGCTTGCTAAGCAGGTGTTATAACACTTATGCCATGCCTCCAGCTCCTCTTTTCTTTAGATATTTTTCAGGTAGGAACTTATCTGCCTAGGTCCAGCCTTAGACCACAATCCTTTTACCCACAGCTCCCTTCCAAGTTGGGATCACAGGTGTGGGTACCACTTTAGCTTGTTAGATAAGGTAGGCCCTTGCTAGCTTTATTTTTCATTCATGCTGGCCCTAATTATTATCCTCCTAATCTCTGCATTTTAAGTAGTGAGAATTACAGGCATATGCCATCATGTTTGACTTGATAATTCAATTTTCCTTAGAATTATTGTTTGTGTACCTTTTATGTCTTTATCATCCATATGTGTTTGTTCTTTTTAATATTAAAAGTGAACATTTTACAAGCAGCTTATAATCAGGTCATATTTTGAAAGTCATTTTATAACCTTTGTCTTTTAATTGGAATGTTTAAATGATTGAGGTTTAATGTGATTATTGTTTGTGTTTACATTTGTCATCTTACCTATATACATATTCCTTCTGATCCAATTGTTCTTCGTTCCTTTTTTTCTCTTTTCCTGCCTTCTATTGTAAATCAAACATTTTATTAGCCCATTATCTATTCAAGATTACTTACAATTACTCTTTCCAAAAGGATTATAATTTTCATTCTTATCTTTCTACAGAGTATCTTCAATTATTGTATCCCATTTCCTATGTAATGTTAAGAACCCAGCCACAGCAATAAGGCAAGAGAAATAAATAAAAGGGACGTAAAGAGGGAAGGAAGAAGTAAATTGTCATAGCGGCAAACAGTATATACTTAAAAGTATGAAGGACACAGACAACTCTTAGATTTAATAAATACTTTCAACAAAGTACTAGGATATAAAATTAACACCAAAAATGAAAATCAGCACATAAAAATCTATAGCTTGCCGGGCGCTGGTGGCTCACGCCTGTAATCCTAGCTACTCAGGAGGCTGAGATCTGAGGATCGCGGTTCAAAGCCAGCCCGGGCAGGAAAGACCGTGAGACTCCTATCTCCAATAAACCACCAGAAAACCGGAAGTGGCGCTGTAGCTCAAGTGGTAGAGTGCTCGCCTTGAGCTGAAGAGCTGAGGGACAGCGCCCAGGCCCAGAGTTCAAGCCCCACAACCGACCAAAAAAAAAAAAAAAATCTATAGCTTTTTTATACCTTAACAGCAAACTCATTGAATTAGAAATCAGAAAAAACAATTGCATTCACAATAACCTAAAAAAAGCCTAGATATAAACTTAACCAAGAAAGGAAGACCTATACAGTGAAAACTATAAAATACTGAAGAAAAGAATTATGGAAGATAGTAGCAGATGGTAATACATCCATGTATATTTCTACATTCTTCAATTTCAATACTCTGCAAAGATCTAAATTCATTATATCATTTACAAGAAAGCTTGTTAACATTTCCATAGCACAGATTTGCTAAGGACATTTTTTTCAGCATTTTTTCTTTTTCTTTTTGCCTGACCTGGGGCTTATACTCAGGCCTGGGCACTGTGCCTGAGCTATTTTGCTCAAGTTTAGTATTCTACACTTGAGCTACAGTTCCATTTCTGGCTTTCTTGGTGCTTAATGGAAGATAAGAGTCTCATAGACATTCTTGCCCCAGCTAGCTTTGAACCATAATCCTTAAATCTCAGCCTACTGAGTGACTAGGATTAAAGGTGTGAGCTACTAGCACCCTGCTATATTTGTTTGTTTTTTGAAGTTTTCTATTTCTTTATTATTAAGTGAAAATTGAAAGATACTTCTGGTGATTAAAGCAAAATAGTCTGACAGCTTGTTTCCTTTAGCATTTCATGCATTTGTTTTACATATGTCATCACTAGCATGTAGCATCTAAAGATATTTATGTAAACAGACAATAATTAACAGTGTTAGGGAGGTAGGAAGATAGGAAGATGCTGGTCAAAAGTAGGCAAAAATTTCCATTAGAATTAATAAATTAAAAAATATACTATAAAAATACTGACTGTAATGAATAACAATGTATTATATTGTTGAAAATTCCTAATAAGGATGATTTTCTCACTCAAAGAATATGGTAATTATGTTTGGTAATGAGTATTTCTGTATGTGTGTATATCAGAACAGTATATAAACATAATAAAATTATGCAATACTTATTCATTTTGTTTAAGTTTAGCAATTAATAAAAAAGCAGAGAAAAATTAGGCCTAGCATGTCCAAAACAATATTGATTTTTCAAACAGTGTTTTCTTAGCCATTTCTTCCAGAAGCTGCCCACAGCTTACAGGATAAAATTATTATGCAGAAGTAAAATAAAGGGCATTCTTAGGAAACAAAAAGAGGCTCAAAATTTAATAAAAATCTCTGTTCACCTGTGCAGTCTTATATTTACGTGAGGACTCATGAGACAAAACGAAAGCATTGCACCAGACAAATAGAAAAGGACAGCACAAAATAAACATTTGCAATAAATGTATTGGAAGAACTAATTCTTCTAGAGGGAAAAGGAGATATTGAGCAGGTGGAGTTCATCCCAATCAAGAGGAGTAATTTAGGCACGTACCAGTGCTCTGCTTACACAGAACATGAGATCTGGCTTCTCCATCTTTCACCCAAAGCCACTCCATATATTTCTTTAACTATAAAGAAGGAACTCCATGGTAATTTAATTACTATGCATTGATAACTACATGAAGCCCCATAAGAACATTCATAAAACTTCGGAAACAATGTTTAAAATGTTTCAATATCGCTTTCTTTTTCTTTAGTGTCACTAAAACTTTATTTATTGTTATGGTTTTTATTAACATGTATTATTTTTACAAGGGGGAAGCTTCACTGTGACGTTTCCGTACATACACACACTATATCCTAGTCAAATCCATCCCCTTCCACCCTACCCTCTATTCCTCTAAAGCAATGCCTACAAGTTTCATTGTTCTATTTTCATATATGCAAATAAGCTACTTGACCATATTTATTCTCATTGACCCTTCCTCGCCAATACTCACTTTCCACAAACAGCTCATTTTACTTTCAGTCATTTATTTATTTTTTACTGTGTATTGCATCAAAGAGTTTCACCATATTTCAGATGAACCTAGATTACATTTTAATTGAATTGTTGCTTTCTCTTTCCCCATTCACAACCTCCTAATGGTCAGTAGCTTTCACTGAGATTCATCCTGTCATGTTCATATGTGGTTATATTTTTAAATTACTCACCTTCCATCATTCTTTCTCCCTCCTTCCCCTTTTCTTCATCCCCATAAGCAGATCCATAGTTAGAATCATGTTCTCTCTCTCTCTCTCTATATATATATATATATATATGAGTATAAATATACTTGTATACATGCCCACAAATATGTATGTTCTTTAAGTGTAGCTTCCACACATAAAGCAAAAACATGTGCTACTTGGCTGTTTGAGCTTGGCTTAACTTGTTCAATATGATGGCTTCCAGGTTCACACATTTTTCTGCAAATGACATGATTTCACTTTCCTTTATGGCTGAGTCATATCTATGGTGTATATGTACCATATTTTCTTGATTTGTTCATTGGTCGTTGGGCATTTCAACTGATTCTAGAGTTTTGTTATTATGTATAGAGCTACAACAATCATGGCTGTGCAGATATATTTCCTTTATACTGATTTATAGTACTTCAGATTTATGCCCAAGAATGGTATATTTGGGTCATAAGATTATGTCTATTCTTAACAATATGCTAGACTTGTTTCACACCACTTAGTTTAAACAGTTGGTGGGATAGTCATCAATTTCCATGTAACCTATTAATGCTTTGCTTTTCTTAAAAATTGATTATGTGCTTAAATAAACAAAGAATCTATGTCACAATCACACACTGTATAAAAATGTTAATTCTCCTCAATAAAAATGCACTCAAATGCAAAAAAAAGATTATGTCTATTCTTGTTATTGTTGTTGTTTTTAAATGTTTGTAGTATCTTTAGTGGTTGTAAAAGGGGCTGCCATTCAAAGAAGTAATTTATGCAAATAGTGCATCTTGATCAGTGTTGTCTCTTTCCTTTCTTAGTTTTGAGGAGCATCCATTACTGACTTCCATACTGGTTGCGCTAGTTTACATTCCCATAAACAGTATGTGAGGGTTCTTTCCGCACCCCCTATGCTCACTAATTTTTTTTGTTTTATTGTTGGTAGTCTTTCTAACTGAGCTGAAACAGGATCTTAGTATAAGTTTGTTCTCAAATACAGTGAGGGCTGGAATTATGGGCTTGTTCCATAATGCCCAGTATAGTTCACACTTTTCCAAATTATTTTTAACCAGGCACTGATGGCTCACGCCTGTAATCCTAGCTGCTTGGGAGGCTGAGATTTGAGGATTATGGTTTAAAACCAGCCCTGGCAGGCAAGTCTGAGACTCTCATCTCCAATAAACTACCAGAAAACTGGAAGTGATACTGTGGCTCAAAGTGGTAGAGCACTAGCCTTAAGCGGAAGAGCTCAGGAACAGCACCCAGGCCTAGAATTCAAGCCCCACGACCAACACACACACACACACACACACACACACACACACACACATACATTTTTAAATTACAGATAGGATAGGACAAATAAAGGCATTCCAACTTTTTCAATTTTGTAACCAATGTGTCCAGATTTGTTTATATTTCTTAATGTTTCTAAATAGCAAGAAACCCAATTATGATAAAAAGTATATTAATATCTGTACAGATATGAATGACAAATTTCCACGTCTAACTACGGGACTGGTGCTTAGCAATGTAAAATATTTGCATTGAAAGTACTATGAAAATTTACTGTTTCTTTACTATTGATTGTCACATTTTTTCATCACTAATGATGCCATATCGTTTTCAGAATTAAGTATGGTTTTGTCTAGAGTGAAGAAACAGGTGACAGTTGAAAGGATCCATCCTGACCTTCCCACGGGACCACGCAGGGACAGGCAGGCACAGGAGAAGGTTTATCATAAGGTTTATTGGAGGGACCATATCTCCCCAGGCGACGGAGCACATGGTGTCTACCCCCATCCAAGTCGCGGTCCATCTTGGGGAGTGAGGTAGAAGTGAGGTGAAGCGTGTGCTCAGGTGGGTCTGGGCAGAAAGAGGGAGTGGCCAGTTGTAGGGCAGGAACTCCAGGGTAGGAAAGAGCTCAGGACTGGGTGGAGCTGAGGACCAAAGGCGGGGATAATACTAACAAGAGTATTAAAAGTTCCTTCCATTTATCTGATGAATAAATGCTATCCCAGGATAGCAGAGAACACAAGTGCGAGTTAAGGAAAAAACTACAGTAAGGAAAAGGAGTCCATTTGCTATAAAATAAGAAATAGTTTACAGAAATATCATAGCCACTGAGTACATCTTACACTTTTGAGAAAGTATAGTCTCTAGATTCCAAGATATAGTCTGTCTTCCTAAGAAGAGATTTCTTGAGAATAATAGCAGTATTTGTTGGTATTTCTTTTATTCCAGGCAGTGGACTAGGTTCCTTGACTTTATCACATCATTAGAGTAACCCAGATGTTTACATTACTATCACTACAATGGATCGGAAGCCAGTGAGAAAGGTAATTAGGATTAGATTAAGGTACAGTTGTACCTTAGTTATACAAAAATAAACTTGTAGCTCTGGCCCCAACAGCTGTACTGTTACAGCTGTGTCTGTTTTCCAGAGTGGAGTTCAAGAAAGAAAGTATGAACCTTAAGAGGCTCCTCCAGTGAATATTTTAAGTAACTCTTGCTCAGAGTTACTTAATTTTTTCAAAAAATATTTCCCATAGGTCATAGAGTGGCAGAAAACTCAGACTCAAAACCCAGGCTTTAATCCATTATTGTACAGGTAGTTTGGTATTTAGAACCCTTGGTGGGAAATTAAATTGGTACATTTGAGTACACCTACAAACTTCAGAGTAGAAGGAACGTTGGAAGTGTGGGAGTGTCAAGTAAATGAACAAAAGGAGAGAGGGCTTAGATACTGACACTAGCCGGCAGGGCAAGGAGGAGCCCACAGAGCTGGGAAGTATCTCAACTATTTAAACTGGGAGGTCTTGGAAGATATAAATTAGTTAACCAATAACAAGACTTCATGAACAGAGATCTCCCTCAAGGCTCTTTCCTCTACGGTATTCTCCTTAATCCATGGGGTTATGTTGCCATCATGCCTGCCAGATGACTGAAACCACAGAGAGCCCTGAATCTTATATATGCTGTGTTCTCCCCCTATATATACATACTTATGATGTAGGCATTAGAAGGTATCATTTAGACTATTATGGATTTCTTACTTGAACACAAGCACTGAATTCCCTCAGGAACGAATCTGACAACTAAATAACTGCTAGATAATTATGAAACAGGCAGCACATACAGTAGAAATCCTAAGAACAAAGGGTGTGGAGCAGGATATAGTGAGAGTTCATCATACTATTCAAAATGGCAAGTGTGCAATTTAAAACCAATGAATTGTTTGCTTCTGTGAATTTCTACTTAATATGTTTGGACTGTAGTGGGTAGTGGGTGATTAGAACTGGGATCCAGTTGCTCAGCCATTTATCTGAGAAAGGCCAAGCTTCGTTCCACTGTGGTAGGCCCAGAACAGGCAAGCAATGGCAAAGGAAATTAGATTTATACTTTCATTAAATTTCTTTTTTACTTTGAGCCAGAAGGGGTAGGAAGTCAACAAATAAACAGCAAAAATGAAAGGGTTCGAAGTACAGATAAGTGCAGTAATGGTAATGGAGAAGACCAGAGGGAGGAATTCTGAGGAGACAGTATTTGAGTTGAGCAAGAATACAGAGGGAGAACAAGCAGCAAATAAAACAAAGCAACTTGGAAAGTTGTAAGAAAACAAGGAGGATCAGGGTGCTAAACCTTCATGGGAAAAGAATGGTGGTGGGCTGAAATCAGCAAAGAAGGCATGGACTAGGCTGTAGATGGCTTTGTATACCCTGGGAATTATTCTTTTTACATTGTTATTATAAAGTGATGTGCAGAGGGGTTACAGTTACATAAGTCAGGTAAAGACTACATTTCTTTTTTAAAGTCACCCCTTCCCTTGCTCTTTCCCAATTTTTTTCTCCCAACCCCCACACAAATTATATAGTTCATTTTCAATATATTCTCTAGTGAGTATCATTGCTGCATTTATTCAACCTTCATGGTTTATTCTAAGGGCAATGGCAACCAGGATCTAGAGGAAAACATGTAAGGATTGTGTATCTTGGTTCATTGACACTTTACAACTTTAACAGAACATTTAGTTGAGATGGAGAATGGAATGGATGACAAAAAAAGAATCTTAACACTAGGTAGCATAGCTGACCAGAATGAGTCTTAAATGATGCTTATAGCTCTGATTCCCCGACTCCAAAGGAGTATTTAGTCCCAACAGAATTGTATTGTAATCCCTGTATCCCAAAAACCAGATTGAACCATAAAAATGCCTTTCTTTAGCTGTGGTGTTGCTAGTGACAGTGAAACTTCTGTTTGCCAATAACGCTATCTTTGTAAGTCATGGCAAATGAAAAATCAATACATATTATTTTAATGGATGCAAGGAAGTCACAGAATTGAATACTGGGAGAAACAAAATCTAGAAGGCAAATCCACATAGTCGAATTATTTTGCTATTGCTTTAAAAACGCTGCTCCAAATTACTCAGATTTCAATATCCTAGTTTTCTCTTCAGTTTGTAATTACCATTAGGATTCTGTCAACAACAGTTTTAGCCAATTATGCTACTGAATGCTGTGTTTAAAAAAAACAATTACAGATGGCAATCCACTTGGCAAATGTCTTCTGTAAAAATAAAATAATTATTTTAATTGATTTGTTGGTCAATGAGATGGACAATTAAAGCAACACAGTTGGGGGGGGGGAGATTGGTTCTTATTGGGCACTGGTCAGTTGAGCACAAGAAAATTGGCAGGAGAAGCCACAGTACTTTCCGTCTTGTGAAGGTTGCCAAGAAGTGTCCATTGGTTTCCAGAATAACCTTGAAAATGTTCCTCTAAGTTTCAGAGGATAGAGTTTTGTTGAAAAACAAAATCTTTTCTCTTAATTGGAGTCTTTCATTTAAGAAGAATTTCTAAATTTTTTGTTTCTTTTTGGATATTAGTCTCTGTAATAGAGTGATTAAATTGCTGGTTAATGTGATGAATGTGACGGATTTCTGTCCTAGATCAGCACATAAGGAGTCAGTTGATTCTATAAAGGATCTGACTCAGAAGGAAGAAGGAAAATATGATACTCTGTCTGGAATGCCCATTTAAAATATGCTCATCCACACCTCTACAAGTTTCCTTATTTTTCCTCTCCACCATGGTTGTTTAGAAGATCTGCAAAGGGAGAATGGACAAAACCAGCATTGAAGAGGGGTAGGAAGCCATGAAGCATCTGCGCATGTAGGGATCGGGAAGGCACAGTTCACACACGATCATGCTTAAACAATGCTTTGTTGAAAGTTTTGTGAGTGTGTTAACACATGTGCATGCACACATATGTACATGGTGGCACACAAATGCTTTCCTATCCTCCATTATCAACTCTCAATCGTAAGGTAGAGTTGGGGCTTCTAAGAGAATATCATTCATTGATTACTCAAATGTAAACGAAATTGAACTATCCTTGAGGTATTATGTTAGCCAATCCATAACACTAGTTTGGATTTAATAGCTGCTTTTGATGCTAAGTTTCATTCTCTAAACATATTTGAAACGAATTCTGTAACCGTTTACGTGTTGAATTTAATTGTAGCAATGACCACAGGACACTTGGTGTCCTTGAGCACTAAGCATCACATTCTATTTGTCCTGATTGTTACAGTCGCTGCTTCCAGTCACTAATTCTATGCAGCATGAAGGTTGCATTTCAAATTGAGGCTCATAGTAATCGCATAAGAAAATCTTAAAATGAATACCAAAAGCATGATGTATTTTTGGCAAAGCCAAATTGAAGTTTATGGAAGAAAAATAAGTCAGCACTTAGTGGATGGAACAGAGAGTGGAAACATCTGACAGAACAGTAGGAAACTTTGCTCTGTTCTGAATCCTCACCACTACGCACACCATCTGTCATGCATTGCTCATGAAATAAACAATTTTCAGAAACGTCCTATGCAGGCAAGAGTCATTTTGTATGGCATTGAGTTATTCATCCTATCTAGACTGAAGGTAATGACTGGTATTTAAGAAAGTCCCTTTGGAAGGAGACACTAAAGCATCGATGAAGGACAAGAAGATGGAGACCTAGTCTAATACAGCGATCAAATGGGGAGTGTGGCGGGTTGTTGGAGGAGAAAGGAAGTGCTGCCAAGAGCAAATGCTGACTTTCCTGCTGTTTTTATTTCCCAGAATCAGAGTGGCTGATAGAAGAAGCTGGGGGGAAAAGGTCACTGGGAAGGAAGGATGAGTCTTCTGGTGGGGGGCCGGGTTTTCTTCCCACAAGTTTTGAACTGTTGTCACAATCTGGCAACATTCTGATTCCAGAGGAAGATGGCATCCTTGTCCTTATTTACAGTTTTCCTGCTATGTCCCAGTGGACTGTTCAAGTCTCTTCTGACGGCTTCCTATGTGAAAATGCAATCTTCTTAGTTATCTTTTCCTCAGTGAATAGGCTAATCTCATTTCCCTTACCAGATCAATGACAACTTGGAATTGGAGCATTGGTGGTGGCTTGAGATGTTCTTACACCACAGTATTGGGATTATTTTTTCTATATAACGACTTGCCTTCCATTTGCTTCCTGTTTGTATTTTCCCTTCTATTCTCCAAATACTGATTTTCTCATAGTGAGAAGGTGGTAATATTAGGTTCTGAATACAGCCTCAACTTCACTGTAGCTCTGTGCTTTTGGACACGCATCTCCATCCACGATCTCTTCAATTGTATATTTGCTTCTCAGGACCATGGGGGAAGGTTGAGTGTGATCATGTATTTACTGCATCTGGACAGTATTAAGAAATAAATGTATAATTCTCACCTCTCATACATTTCTCTTTTCTTGCTGTTCCCCCTGATTTGTCCCTCCTCCCTATCATGACTTTTCTCCTCTGCTTCTGCATTGTCCATTGAGTGGACAGAACTAATGCCTGACAAGACGGAGGCATTGTGAATACAGAGAACCCTTCCTATTACAGAGGTTCCCCAATTTTTACTTAACAAAGAAATTTAAAAGTAACAGGAATCAAGTCATAAGAACTATTCTGGCACTTACTCATTTTTTTTAAAGCAGTTGTACTGGTACAGCAGGTTATACTGAGATCCGGACATATTTCTTGTTTTCTTCCTTAACATTTTGCATTATTTCTCTGATTCCTCTGATTCCTCTTGACTATCCTTTAACTGGGGGCCGTGTTTAGATGAGGAGAAATTTCTTCTGATCAAATCTAGTGGCATTGCACTACAATTGGATGTTCAATGTTCTCTCCAGCTTTATGTGTTAAAGGTATGGTTTCCAGGAGGTGCTACTGAGAGGCAGTGGAGATGGACCCTTGTGAGAAATGCGGAGGTCACTTGGAAAGTGCTCCAGAACCAGTGACACTGTGGACCACTGTCATATCCTTGCCTTTCATAGGAGATATAAGCAGTTTTGTTATATCACACGTTCCCACCATGATGTGCTATCTCATCAGTGACCTAAAACAATGGGATCACTCAGTCTTAGACAGGAACCTTCAAAACCATAAGCCAAAGAGAAACCTTTTCTCTTTATAAGCTAATTCTCTCAGGTATTTGTTATAGTGGTGGGAAGCTGGCTAATACATCTTACATGTCTAAAGTTTCTGTACTGGTACTAATGACAATTGCCGTTAAGAGGAATCTGTTCTTCAGTGGCATCATCTTTCTCTCCACACTTTTCATCCCAATGTCTCATTTTTCTATATGGAGTTTCTTCACATTATGGTGTCACTTTATCTAAAAAACTTTTTGCAACCTCTTCTCCTTTTCTCCAACCCTAAAAAAACTCACATTCTATCCAATTTGTTTTTGCTATGAGTTCTTCTTTGAAGAGGTCTCTATTGTCCCTTACAATCTTTCCCTTCAACCATTTACTTTATAACAGCAATTGTAATTGTTGATGTGCCTTTTAAATGGTTACTATATTGTTCAGAAACTTGCCTCTGTTTCTTACCACTAGAGACTGAGCTTCATGTATGCTGAGAAGCATTCTTCCACTAAGCTATATCCCCAGTCCAGTTGTCTGTCCTTAAAGTTAGGACTAAAACCAAGTTTCAAGGCTTCTCAGTCAGTAGAACACGTGTTCTTTATTCTTCTCTGAATAGGCTTCTACTTAGATTTTTAAAAAACTATGTAGTTATGGATCCTTTTCTATAGTATGAATTCTCTGGCTAGCAAATTGTTGGGAAATATAGGGCTGTTAGAAGTCACAAAGGCAAAAGTGGACAAAGCACATTTTCTGGCCCATAGTTCCTAAACTGGAATGGCTATATCCAGTCTTCAAGATATCCATGTATCGGTATGAAATGTCTTCTTAGTTCCTTTCTGACTTCCTCTGGTAGAATGATTCTGTCTTCTCTCCTCTAGACATCATTCCTCACTGAACTGGAGTTAGTGCCTTCTTTGGGCATAGGATAGCCATATTTTTTACAGTATCCCAAGCCAATTTTGTTTTTAATTGTTTTGACTTAAAATAAACTAGACCAGAGAACTCATAGCCGCTCCTTATCTACTCACTTTTCATTGTTTTTGCTGTTATTTTCCTCTTGCAATCTCTGTAGCCTGAAGTTGAAAGTCTGGACAGTCAGTCTTCTCCTCCTAGCTAGGAAAAGTGTGAAAACTTGACTATGGTCACCTCAACTCATCCTATGCTGGTGTTCTTGGCGAATCTGTGAAGGAAGACTCTCCAACAGATGTGGGCTAAAATAAAATTACCATGAAGTATTTTTAAATGTAAATCATGGTGCTTTATTTTTATCATCCACCTTCTGACCCATCAGCATAGAGACTTGAAGAAACTCCATACTTTAATTTCTTATCTTTCAGGTGCTTGATGACACCTTTAGAAATCATGCAATAAGAATGGTTGAACAAAAACACACAGATCTAGGAGCCTGGCCCAGATACCCTTGCAATGTTTACCCTTGTAACACCATCACCCACCTCTCTCCAGTTTTCTTTCCTCTCTTATTCCCTATCACTTCTTCTACAATGTTATCTCTTGCCTTTGGTCTTGATAAATTAGAAAGGACAGCATGTTATTTGATCTGTCATGTAGGGCCCTCTCTCCTTGGTTCTGGCCCTTGAAGGACCCATACGAGCTGTAATCTTGAGTAACCTTGATCCCTGTAGTAATAGGAACACCGAAATCATTGAGGTTTTGCCAGTGTCACTAGTTTATAAGTGATTTGGGGATGGAAGGAGCACTACTTGGGTTAAGCACGGAACCTTGTGCTTAACTCTAAATAAGAGCATATAATTGTTTAATCTACCCTAATTCACATGAAGGAACACCTTCCTTTTGACTTTTGGCTGCCGTTGAAAACATGATCTAGACTAGTTTTCAACCTTCATGTCTTCTTCTTGTCATGAATATTTTATAAGATTCCTTTTATGTCCTGAAATAAAAGTGATGGATACCATAATCTATCTATGTATTATTAAAATCAACATAATGCACAAATCTAAAGGGAAATAGGAGAATAACTTACAACAGTTAAATATGACCTGCATGGCACAAATACCCAGGAATTAGTATCCTAGAAAACTCAACAATGTAGTCAGATGGTCACACCTATGCAACAAATCAACTTGTGGCAATCACAAATGCACATGGCAGGAGACGTGTTGTATTGGGAGATTCAAATGGGGTAAGTAGTGTCCTTCTGCCAGAATATGATATTTTAGAAAAGTAATGAGTCCAATAACAAAGAAAAAAAGCAGGAAGTAGTCTCAAAAACTGAGGAGCATTTGTTAGGAAATGGAAAGACTTAGAAAAAATTATACTAAGTGAAGTAAGCCAGGCCCCAAGAAACATAGGTCCCATGGTTTCCCTTATTTGCAATAACTAGTATATACCTAGAACACACAGAAAAGGTCAAAAGCTATGTATGTATGACCATATAAGATGATATTAAGCAAAATGAACCCCAAGATAGGGACAGAAGTGGTTTCTTTCTTGCTTGCTATTGTTTTTAACATATTTATAATGTACTATGTGATTTTTTTTGTTACATTTGTATGTTCCTCTCCCATGGTATAACCCCTGTTTTCACTGAATTTGATGTCGGGGCCCTGCATCTTTTTGCTTATGTGGTGCTGAGGAATCGAACCCAGGGCCTCAGGCATGCAAGGCAAGCGCTCTACCACTGAGCCAACTTCCCAGCCCCTAGGGGCCCTGCATCTTGTATATACATTTTTATAATTTGGGGAGGGGAAGGGAAAAAAATAAAGTGCTTACATAGGGATACAAGGTGAGCCATTGTAACAATGGGTTAATATACAAGACACTATGTTGAAAATGAACTTTACAACTTCAGATGCGGGTGGTAAGGGAGGGGGAGTTGGAGAGGTGGGGAGGGAAGGGAGGGTAGGGGATAAACAAAGGAAGGGGTAACAGTGCTCAATAGGAAATGTACTCATTACCTTACTCATGTAACTGTAACCCCTCTGCAGAGTATCTTTTCAATAAAAAAGAATATATATATATATATATATATGAAATAAAAAAAAGAAAAACTGAGGAACATAGTGTTACTATATAAAATGGAAGACACTTCCACACTCGGCTCAATAATATAAGCAAGTTTTTAGCTCATACCAATATTCTGTGGTCACAGGAATGTTATGTGGGATGAAAGTTGATTCTTTATTGCTTGGTTCTATCCCTGTCATTCCTGGAGCCAGCCTAAGGATCTAATCAAAGGCCATCATTTATTTACCCTGGTGATAAAAGAAGTCCTCTGCCACAAGAGCCCTCCTTAAAAATACTGCCCATATTACTCACCTGCCAGCGAACACACATTGGGAGAAGGAAGAAGTAGTGTGTTATTGACATTTGTTGGAACCTAGTGTGTTATTGACATTTGTTGGAACCTACTGTGCTGAACCATCCATGAAAGAATTTTATTTGGTCTGTTTTTTTTCTACTTCATCCCTCCTCCTCCAAATTGACCTTTGAGTTAGGCAGCCTAGAGCCATTAACTTATTGAAAGTCATACTGCTAGGAAGTAACTAGATGAGCAGGGCTTCATTCCATAAGGAATATTCTTGGCTCTCTGGCTGCATGGAAAAATGAAGATGCAGTCAGTACCGCACACAGAGGAGAGGCCCCTTCATGGAAATTTCAAGGGGGTTCCCAGCTGAGCCATGCCAGATGCATGAAAGCCCAGGCCTGACAGAGAACGTCAATCAAGCTATTCACAGACTCCAGCTGAAGGAGGTCCTGTCCACTGCTGTGCTGCACAGTCTAAATCTTGGCCCAAGACCCAATCCTGGAACAATGCCACTCTTTACAGGATTTTTCTTTCTTTCTTTTTAAGAACCTTCATTGTTTGCCTTTTTATAATAGAAATAATAGATGCTCGTTGTAAAATGTTCCTGCACTCTAGAAATGAATAAAACAACTAATGAAAATTCTGTACTGTCTTCCCTTAAAAATATAATTGCAGCTTACATTCTTTTGGATTTTTTCCTGTGTATAAAAATACTAATTTTAAGTGAGATCCTATTATAAATATTGTTTTTAACTGGCTATTTTTTTCACTATATTGTATGACTTTTTTATTCATGCAAACATACAGAAAATTATCCCTTTCTGCTATTCTCCATGGCTGCTTAAGACAGAATTGTGTGTCTATTTTTACACTGGGTCCATAAGAAAGCTTTGCCTAAGGCAAACACATTCCAGAAAGATTTTCTTTTACATTTTGTGCCATCATAAACTGCTATAATGGGATCATTGGACATATATCTTTGTAAAAATAATACAGCATAAATTCTTAAAAATTAACGCACCTAATTGTCCTCTGAAAGTCTCTCCCAACCTATGATTATATCTACAGTACTTGAAAAGTTCCTTAGTTTTCTCCACAAACTTGTCTATTTCCCCGGTTTGTTTTGAGAACCTCATTTATGTTAGTTATAATTATTTTAAGGTATAATAAAGTAAGTGGGAAATGATAATTTTTTAAGCCACACCTGTCAAAATTTTTCATTGGAATATGTTACTGTTGATAAGTAGTTTGATGGATGCCCTCCAGGAAAGGGCTTTTCACTGGAACCTCTCCAGTTTGACATAGCTAGGAAATGGTTTTTGGAGATATAATTAAGCTAAAGATCTCAAGATGAGATTATAGTGGGCCTGAAATCCAATGGTGTTTAAGAAGAGAAAATGAAGGAGATATGTGACATAAAAGAGACTTGAAGGCAGGGATTGGAGTGATGTGCCCACAAGCCAAGGAATGTTAAGGATTGTCACAGGTCTCCAGAAGCTATGACAGTGGCAACCTCTAGCAGGAACTAGCCCTTCTGACACCTTGATGTTGAGCTTCTGGCTTTTATGATTGTGAAAGAATGGATGTATGCTGCTGTTCTGCCACCAAATCTGTGGTTATTTCAGCACCTGAGAAAACTGACATCTTTCCTCACATTCACATGCAGGGTATACACCTTAACATCAGTAGGATCATTGTGCATTGTGTGGGTTTATTTGCATATTGCTTTCAGTTCAACAATATATTTAGGTTAGTTACAATAGAGACACTTAAACATCTAGATTGAAAAAGAACAAATTTATCAAGATAGTTTTCACATACCATAAAAGTCATCATTTGAAAGTATATTCACAAGGTTGTGCAAGTATCACCTATCTAATCTAGGTCATTGGAGGTGAGTCCTCAAAAGAATTGACATCCTAGCCCCTTCCCTTCCCTCCCTTCCCTCTTGTCCCTTCCCTCCTCTTTCCTCCCCTCCTGCTCTCCTCCTCTATTCTCTTTCCCTCCCTTCTTTCTTTTCCCTCTCCTCTCCTCTTCCCTCCTCTCCTCCCCTTCCTTGTCTTTCCCTTACCTGCCCTCCTCTCTTCTCTCTTCTCCTCTCATTTCCCTCCCCACCCCTCCCCTTCAGTCTCCTTTCACCATATGTGTGAATGTGCATGTATGTACAAATGTGAAACTTTATCTCCTCATGGGTTCATTCATTCCACTACTCTGCAAGTATTTTTCACATTGCATGAACAAAGCTAAATTTGTGGTGCCAAGTTTGCTATCCACTAAATCCCTCAGCAATGATCCTTTTTGGAAAATGTTGCTGTTCCTTAATTGGTTTAGGCCTTGTTGAGATCAGTTTGAAAGAATATGCCTGATACTGCTCAGATATGTAATCCTAGCTCCTCAAGTGGCAGAGACTAGTAGAATTATAATTCAAGGCCAGCCTGTGTCAAAAGTAAAATTTCACTATAGCAAATAAACCAGGCACAGGCAGGAGGGTTCAGGTCTATAATCCCAGCTATACAGAAGGTATTGATAGGAGAATTACAGTTCAAAGCCAGAGAGAACACAAAACACAAGACCCTAACAGAACAACAACCTAAAGCAAAAGGAATTGAAGATGTCAGTTAAGTGGTAGAGCACTTGCCCAGCAAATATAAGGCCCTGAGTTCCAAGTATTGCCTAATAAATAGATAATTAATTAACTAATTAATGAAAAAGAAAGAAACAAAGAGAGAAAGAGACCAAGAAGGAGCATTTGATTGAAAGAAAGGCTTGGGGAAAAAAGTGATGATGATTGTGTACAAGGGATTCTTCAGAAGAGGCAAGAAGGAGAGGGGTGGACTAAGCAGCTGCTGTCACTTGGTTCTTTGTCTCCCTGAGGCTTGTGTATTAAAGGTGTGGTCTCCAGACTGTGGTGCTGTTGGGAGGTGGTAGAACCTTTAAGAGGTAGGGCTTGATGGAAAGAAGTGATGTGATCAGGGTTGTGCCCTTGAAGATGATATTGAGATCCCAGTGCCTTTTGCCTTCCATCTTAATGAAATGCCCAATGTATCATAGGCCCTCAAAGCAATGCGCCTCTGCCTGCACTGAAACCTCCATCCAATGCTGAGCCAAAATAAAGCTCTCCTCTCTTAAAGTCCATTAATCTTAGTTTTGTTTTATTTTGTTTTGTTGTTTAATAGAAATGAAAAGCTGTGGTTACAAAGACACCAGACTCCATGAGTGATGTTTTCAAGGTGGACAGGTGGGTTGGTAGGCATAAGGAAAGGGTTAGGTGAAGCAGGAAGATGACCACTGAAGTGTAAATGGAACTGGGGTGAAATGGGTGGTGGCCAGAGACAATTTTTGTTTATTTATCATTGTTGCCACTTGGCTCTCCCTGTGACTGGTAGCTGCTAGGGTACCCTGGGAGGATGGGGAGGAGACGGACTGATCCAACCCAAAGTTGCTGAGCTATGGTGACAATGAAAGAAAGGAGGTGAGAACCAGTTAAGATGTCCACATTGATTAAGAAGCCATGCCAGTAGAAGGACAAATGATTGAACTCCTGCCATGGGAATCACCTCTAATATTTTCAGCCCAGGGAGAGGAATTTTTCCCACATCTGATCTCTCCATTCAGAAACACATGAAGTTCTGCCTGTGTAGATGCACACCTATAAGATTGTCTTCCATGATTACATTTAGTTGCACAATTACACTTCCTCCATGACAACTTGACTTTAGTTTGTCATGGTTTACTTGTGTGTGTGTGTGTGTGTGACTAATGTTAGCTGTGAATTTTGAATATGTTTTCTATAACTGGCCTGGCATGGAGAAGAGTTACAAACTGATTTTTAATTATCTTCAATATTATGTATTCCCATAGAGATATGTGATGGGTATTTTTATTGAACAATATGTAAATTAAAAATAAAAGAATATTTAAATTTTTCATATCACACATTCCTATAATGAAGCATTAGTATTTCAATTTCACAGAAAAAGAAACTCAAGCTTGGCACTGGTGGCCCACACCAATAGTCCTTGCTACTCAGGGGATGAGATCTGAGAGTCATGGTTCAAAACCACCCCAGGCAGAAACCTGGAGACCCATATCTCCAATTAACCAACAAAAAGTCACAAATGAAGGTGTGACTCAAGTGGTAGAATGTCATCCTGCATCAAAAGCCAAGAGACTCGGAGAAGTAAACGATTACATTTTTTTTCATCCTCTGTACAGATGCCCTTTTCGGAACCAAACACCTGGGAACCAATGTCAGAGGACCCTTCTGCTGTGCTTCATTACCACCCAGAAATGAAAACAGCTTCTTCTGCACTCTGTGACTTTGGTTGGTTGGTTGGTTGATTTTTTTTTTAAAGCACAAGGCATTAATACTCTTATCCATGTGTACACAGATAGAGTGCTACCATGTTTCACTAACATTATAACTATTGCCTTTTAAGGGAAGAAAGTAAAGTACCCATGTCCCTAATATTGAACTGTACACATCTTTGTAGTACCTAAGACTGGATCCAAGCAAAACTTGATTTTGTGTTTATGTTGAAAGAGGAAATTCTTATCACTCCCTTATAGTTCTCTATTTTGTTCTAAATATGTAGCAAATTTAATGGAAGTAAAATATATATGGTCTAAATAGGAGAGGCAAAAATGGAAACATTCCATGCCAGGCACAAAAACTAAAGAAGACCTCTGATGTTTCTATGTTGTTATTTTTCTTGTGCTTCCCAGCGTATGCTGAATTTTTACAGAAAGTCAGGAGGTTTAGAAACCACACAGACAAACATTCCTTGGAAAAGGGAACTCTTCAATGGTCTAAGATTACAGACCCTTGAAATGGAATGGTATGCAGCTGAGTTTTCCATTCACAGTTCCAGGAAAAAAAATGAGTTTTTTCCCCCATTAAGAATACTGTTATTTAGTTATTTGGAAGTATACAGTACATACATGCTTTTTTTCCTTCTTAAAACCACTAAATTTCATAAGACGCACACATTTAAGTATTTTAAAAACCTTCTCTATTGACTTTAGATCAGACCTGGGACTCAACTACTGAAAAAAATTGAATTCCAAATACAGAACAGAAGCTGAAATTTCCATAATACGGCTTATAAAGTACTTAAATTCACTACTTATTTCTAGAGAATGACTGAGCCATTTGTATTTATGATAATAAAATCTACATAACTTCCAATAAGTATTGGGAAGGCTGAATGTTCTAGGTACAGTGTAATAATTATTCTATCCTGAAAAACTTTTCTTAAACCTTGTTTGAAAAGAAAAGAACATTGCTTTAAAACTTAAGAAGAATCTTAATTAAACTAAAGATAATTGAAGGACTGTACATTAATTTTCCTACATTTTTTCCTAATTGAACCTAGATAGATAATAAGTGAGATATATATTTAGAGAGAGAGGGAGAGGGAGAGAGAGAGAAAGAGAGAGAGAGAGAGGGAGGGAAGGAGGGATAGATATAGATAGTAAAATGCTTATGCTCTCTAAATCCATTTATTTTCCTATGAAATAAAGAGAATAATAACCCAACCAAAAATATAGGACTCTTTCAGCTGCAAATGAGAAGCTCACTTCACAATGGCAAAAAAGGAAACATGGATAGAACACACCGGCTCCCAATGTAACCTTACATGCCGGGGTTTGGACTGTGGTTTAAACAATGTCATTAGGATTCAGTCATGCTCTATGCCTTGGCTTTGCTTTCTTTGCTTAGACTTCACTTTCTAGAAACATTCCTTGGTTGAGCAAAATGACCTGTAGCATCTGTAAGCTTATATCCATGTAGATTCAGAAAAAGTTTTATTCCTTAACCATTACAGGAATGCAAGATGATTGACAATAGCTGTGATTGGCCTGAGTTTGATTTTTTTCTTTCTTTTTTTCTGCTTATGTGGCACTAAGGAATCGAACCCAGGGCCTCAAGCATGCAAGGCAAGCGCTCTACCACTGAGCCACCTTCCTAGCCTGTGAGTTTGATTTTTTCTTGATCTCTGCATCATAAAATGTGAGGCTTCACTGGCTGTGTCTAAGCCACAGTTCTACTTTCTAAGGTAGAAGTGGAGTCAGTTCCACTCAGACAGATATAAGAGAGTGGGTGAGGAATAATATTGTCCCATAGAAAATCTGTGTACTAAGGCAGACTGAAGTGGTTCAAAACTGCACTCATGGTTATAGAAAGCAGGTGGAGGGACGATTGCAATTCAAGGTTATTCAGGGCAAAAAGTTATGGGACCAGGGCTGGGAAGGTGGCTCAACAATAAGAGCGCTTGCCTTGCATGCATGAGGCCCTGGGTTTGGTTCCTCAGCACCACATAAGCAGAAAAAGCCAGAAGTGGCACTGTGGCTCAAGTAATAGAGCATTTGCCTCGAGCTGAATTGCTGAGGGACAGTGCCCAGGCCTGGAGTTCAGGCCCCCATGACTGACCAAAAACAAAAGTTATGGGACCCCATCTCAAGTAGGCTGGGTGGTTTGTGTGTCTGTCATGCCAGCTACACAGAAATGCAAATAGAAAAGTTGCAAAATAGTGAGAATTGTAGTCCAGACTAGACAGGAAAAAGCCTATTTTAAAAATAACCAAATCATGGGGCTTGGGAGGTGGCTCAGTGGTAGAGTGCTTGCCTTGCATGCCTGAGGCCCTGGGTTGGATTCCTCAGCACCACATAAGCAAAAAGAAAAAAAAGCTGGAAGTGGCACTGTGGCTCAAGTGGTAGAGTGCTAGCCTTGAGCCGAAGAGCTGAGGGACAGTGCCCAGGCCCAGAGTTCAGGCCCCATGACTGGACCCCCCCCAAAAAAACAACAACAACAAAAAAAAACAAATCACAAATGGCTGGGATTGAGGCTAAAGCGATAGAGTACCTGCATACCAAATGTGAGTCTCTGAACTAAACTCCTATTACCACCAAAAAGAAAAGAAAAGAAAATCTAGATATCCTTATCAGCAAACAAAGGACCACAATATATAGTCATTCTAATGAAAGATGACAATTTGTGTGCAAGATATTGTGTGACTAGAAGGGATTCCTATTTGTAATGGGGGATGTTATTTAAGTAGAATATTTCTTGAAAGGCTGCTTTTTTAAATAATATTATTTTGTATCTTGAAACATCTGAGTAATGACATTGCTTGGATGTGTGCCTGTCTAACTTTTCTAAATTGTCCTTTCCGAAGATGTTGGCAAGTGCTCATATTGCTGACTGCAGCGGTGAAGAAACCTGAAGTGTTACCTCTAATGTGAGTTTGAATTTCTCTACAGGAATTAAGCAAACTTTGTCAGCCAAGCAGCAATGTGCCTTAAGCTAGCAGAAAATGGTATGAAGTCATTTCACAATTACAGTATATGATACATGTTGGGGTTGTTGAAAAATAAATCTGCATAGGAGCACTAATGAGATCCATCCTAGCTCCTATTCCTAGAAACACTTGCGTTCTAGATTTACTCACCCCTTGAAACTGAGTTGATAGCACGTAGCTCTGATCAATGGCCTCGAGACAGAGGTGATGGAAACCACTCTAGGTTTGGTCATTAAAATACGTTGGCAATTCTTCAGACCTGTCACTGAGTGTGGAACCTGCCTTTAAGGTTCTAAGGAGCCTTACAATTCTAAGGATTCTACCTCTGAGGAGGTAGATGGAGAAGGTTACAGGAGCATTCATCTCTGAAATAACAGAAAATCTGTCAAAGATACCATCAGCCCCAATTGGAAATGCTAAAATAAAATTCAAAGTGAGTAAAATTTATTGTACTAGCTCTCTGGCTTTTGAGTTATTATAACCTGCCTAATATAACCCAGCCAGCCTGAAAAAAGAATCACTAACAATATTGACTCATGAAGTAAATGAATTGACAAGAGCAGCACCTGATCCAGACTTTGTTGGGCCTCTGAGGAAGTTCCTGTATTCTTTTGGGTTTCAGGAAAAATGAATTGAAATAATGATGTTTGACTTCCTCTTTTATTCATGTGTTAGTCATAGTGTATATGACTATGTGTAGGTTTCTGTTAGGAGCGGACTGGGTTTCCAGGACATCAAGCATAAAACCTCCAAACTGAGCCCACGGTCTCTCCCTATACAGACCCCAACGTTTCTTTTCCACTCCCTAGCCCATTATACACACTACCCATTAGCAATTTCACAGGCAAATATAGGAATAATCTTAACTCTGATTTTTTTAAAACTAAACCCAGTGTACCCTTTCCAATTTAGTACAAACCAGACATGAGGTTTTCCCAAGCTTATTATAATAGACCAATGGCTTGTTCTTCCTTTCCCAGGCTTGTCTTTTCTCTGGGATTCACTTTGTGGGTAGATCAAGTTGTCTAAAATGCCAGTCTTGTCATGTCAGCTTTATATTAAAACTTCTTTGGTATTTCCTTGTTACTCTAGGATAATAGTGTGCCTTATAAGGCTCTTCGGGACTGCTTTTCTCTCAGCTTATCTTTTGCCAATGCCCCCTGAACATAGAATCCAGCCAATCATCATAACGAATAATTCTCATGTATCTGATCCATCCAAGATGTGATTTTATTTTATTTTATTGTAAATGTGTTACTTTCCTTGTTTTCTCATCCTCCCTTGTGTTTTGTAAGTCTTTGTCATGTGGCTTGCTTTAGCCAAGAGAATGCTAGTGAGGATGATGTAGATAGTAGCTTAATACGTGCTTAAAATGTTGAACATGTTCCCTTGTGCTCCTGGCTTTCATCACGATAAGAAACTGCCTGTATTCTACTGGTCCAGGGAAGATAGGAGACATTTGGAACAGATCCAGGCTCAACCTACATTTGGAGCAAAGCCCAGAAAGACAAAATCAGCTGTACCCAAGCTGACCTGCAGATATATGAGCAAGAACTCATTATTATGTGTCACTAAGATTATATGGCTGCCACAGAGTAAAGGCAGGCTCATACACCAGGTTTTATGTTGTAGGTACACTTCAGATTTAAAACAAAGAAAAAAAACAAGCAAAGACCAATATCCCTAGAAGCTTTGAAAAAAATCCTCTCAGAAAGTTTCACAGGTTTAATTCATTAAGATTTCTTGGGATTGTTGCTCTATTTTGGCACACTGCTATCCACCAATAGTTATTGAAATAAAGTTAACTATACTACTTTAGAGCCTACTCCAAGCAAACCCTAAAATAAGGATGTGGCTGTGAGTTGTATCCATGGAAAGTAATCAAAGGAATAGAAGAGTTGACAAGAAAACCGGAAAGAGAAGGAAGTCTTAAGAATAAACTAAAACAAGATATGTGTGTGGGCCACCAGCCAGGTGAACACAGCTGACTATGCATCAACATTACTAATGGATTTAGAGTGCATTTTCCAGGTCAGTAGTTGCATGTCAAATGTTAGCACTCCTGTGAATCTATTTTAGGAGCCATACAGATATAGCACAGTTGTGATCATAATCATAGTTATGATTGAGACTATCTCTTGATGACATTTTTAGTGACCGCAATAATCTACCCTGCTCTGCTTCCTTTTGTAAAAGACATAATGATGAATTAAATAGGACCAGGAGAAGAAAATGTTATCCTGGCTTCCTTTAAGTAAAAATTGCTGAAACAAGGAAATCAAAAACAACCAAAAGAGTATTAGTAGATTAGTGATTTTCAAATTAGTTTCAGTGAGATGTATATAGAAGTCCACAAAATAAAGAATATAATCATTTCCATAAGATCAAAAACTACTTTGTGAATCAAAATTAAATGGCTTTATATACACTAGAAGTTCACAAAGAATTTCACATGTGCATTTAACAATACATTATGAAAAACTCTAAGATGTGGAAGATACATAAATTGTGATTTAAACAAAAAATGAACTTATGTTCTGAAGATTCAGGTTTCCCACAACAGATGATATCTGATCAAGACCTAAAGTCTCAGAGATATTATAGTGATAAACATGATATAAGGTTGCCCTGGGCGTGAGGATGGATGAGGAAGTGATTATGGGCATGGGACAGAAGGAACTTTCTGCAGTGGGGGAAAGGCCTCTGTCTTGTTTAAAGTGATGATTGCACAAGCATATTCAAAATACATTAAGTCATAATTTTATTTCATTTTTTAATGGTAAAAGTATTTCTTCCAAGAATCTAAGGCTGACAGCATGGTTTGGTTTGCCTTTACTAAAGCAATTCAAATCCTAACAAATTAATGATTCTAATGTATGCACCCTAAGGTATGGAGGAGAAACACAACCATATATAATAAATATAAAGGTTATTTTGAATAAGATACAATACGAAGTTTTAACTCTTACTTAGATAAATACTTTTAAGCTTTTAAGAGGAAAGGTGGGCAAATACGATCATAATATTCAATGTGTATATGTGAAAGTTGATAAAAATGAGTGGATTGTTAGGTTGGAAGAACTTCGGGAGAATGATGGATGGGTGGCATTGATTGGTGCGTTGCACCTATAAACTGATATGGTGAACTGAAACCTCTTTTTACAAATACTTAGAGGTAATAATGCTAATAAATCTGGTGGAAAAGAAAGAAAAAATGCATAAGAAATCAATGACTCCTAATTTCGTTGTATATGAACTGAAACTACTTAGTCACCTGTGAATAAATTCATTAAAGAACAGAGAAAAAAGGCAGACAGAACTGATGAAATATGAAAAACAATTGGACAAAAATAAATAGGAATTATTCTGGTATGAAGAGACAAGTTCCAACAAGATTTTTTTTTCAGATTATACAAAGACTAGTAATTCATGAGAAGGAAGAGATAAATCTGAATAGGCTGAATAAATCGTTGATCAACTAATTAAGGAACAGAAATACATTCCCCAGGTGGGGGACTTGTTTCCTTCAGATTTGATTTGGGAAGGTGGCTCAATGGTAGAGTGCATGCCTTGCATGCATGTGGCCCTGGGTTTGATTCCTCAACACCACATAAGCAGAAAAAGCCGAAAGTGGTGTTTGGCTCAAGTGGTAGAGAGCTAACCTTGAGCTGAAGAGCTGAGGGACAGCACCCAGGCCCTGAGTTCAGGCCCTATGACTGACAAAAATAAATAAAAAATAAAAATATCAACCCAACAATATGACATTATAATAAAGACACCATTGACAATCTGGATATAAAAAGTTTCATCAGTTAAAAGAGTACTTAAATTATTCACACATTAAAAAACTGTCAGTAACATGAACTTTTATAAATATCACCATTTGTATATGAAAGAAACTACACTGAGATTCATCTGTATTCACAAAATAAAAATCCTGGGATGTCACTTCTTACAACTTGGAATAAATTGTGAACCTGGACGACAATAAATTTTGATCAAGCATATGAATGATTGAATTATCAGTCTTTTTCCCTGCCAAAGGAAAATATGTAACAGAATCCAGTGATATAAAATCAAACAGAATTCTAGATGTAGATTAGGCAAGGAATTAATAAGAAATAGGACTTTAACAAGTCCTATATTGTGATATTTCTGGTATTAAAAGCTTTAAATGTATAACTTTGCTGTGCTTACTTTTGTTCTTGTAACAAGTGTTCCTTGTCTTCCATAGTATGATAGTCTCGATTTTGTATTTTTTCCTATAATGCATCCTGAAAATTACATTAGTGTAAGACTCTCTCACCATGCTCACATCCTTCTGTCTTTAAACTGTGTATGTACTTTTTAAGGACAGACCTTTTCTCAGAATGCTTTGACAAGAAGTAGGGTCTTTAACAACTGTGTGTGTGTAAATTATATGGAGTGGAGACACATAAAGAAATGTTGGTTATGTGGAAACAACCCAAATCCATCCAGATCACAGAATTAATTCCCTTCAAAGGAACACATATCCTTTGACCTCTTGGCATACTGCTCTAATTTTTAATAAAGATTATGCAAGCTGACCTTCCTCTTGCCTCCCCACACTACTAAGTTAAAAGTTTAAAAATTGAACATAGAATGTTGTACATTTGTTGCCTTATATTAACTTTCTTATACCACATGGACATAAAACTCAGTGCCTTTCTGGTTTCATCATATTTGCAGGAAATATTACAAATGAGTAAGGTTTGAGCTCTAGCTGCGTATTTAAGCACATCCTGAATATCGTCAGCACCTACTTCTACTGCAAGTGACAATGGGATTAGTTTTGTAATACAATGCAAATGACAAGTTATTGTAAGTCCCCATTTTTCAAGGGATGCAAAGTTGTTACTTTCCACAATCTGTAATAAAAATGGGAAAATAACCGGAGTATAGGTTTCCCCAAGAAGCTGCCTCATTGGGGTGTACCACGATTCCTATCCAAACAGATGTGATCCTATTTTTAAAGACTTTCGGGAAAGGGAGATTCCCTAACATTCCTTAGCAACGTGTTCTAATGTTTAACAACACTTGCTGTCAGGGATGTGGTTTCTCTGAGCCTGAATGAAATGTTTTTATGTTTCTAGGTAGTGGTATTTTTCTGTGGTCTCTACCATTTTTCATACTCATTTTATTCACTTACATTTTTTGCCTTTGCCAATGAATTCTGTTGTAGATATTTTTGTTTATAAATACAAAATAAAATTTAAGATAACCAAAAGTCAAAAATATAACCAAGCAAAATATCACTTTACATACACCCATATGTGGGATGACAATGAGTTTTAACTTAGGTTTCTTTTTTTAAAAAATTTAATTTTATTGTCAAGGTGAAGTACAGAGGGGTTACAGTTACATACGTAAGGTTTCTTTTTTAAAAAAAATTTAATTTTATTGTCAAGGTGAAGTACAGAGGGGTTACAGTTACATACATAATCATTCATGGTACACAAAGATGTGACATTCTGTCCCTCTATTGGTACACTTGTGTGAGTTGAGGTCATTTTATTGAAACATTACATTAGGAACTTCAAACATTTAGAATTTTGCTCTGTTCAGTAGTCTCTTTTGAATACTCTCCAAATTGCCTACATTTTTCTTAAGTTGGTAAGTTTTGAACTAGATATGAAATTCCAATACAGGGTAATGTTGGTTAATATTGAGCATGGGGGACAGAACACCTCTGTCATTTCTACTTTGTTAGTTTAGAGTATCTCCAAATCCATCTGTACATCCATGTGTCTGATCAATAATGAGAACTCAAACAACCAGCCAGCTACATCTCAAATGGCAAGTGTTATTTGTTAATTCCAGGAAAATAATATCATTTTGAAATAGTTCTTATTACCAGGTACTTGTCTACCTGAAATTCCACTGCTAGTGATTCATATCATTGAACCAGTTCCTTTATAGGCTCTGCTAACCCAGAAGAACTCTCTGGAATCTTAAAACTTTAATCAATGTACTAGTTAAAGCAAAGTGCAGAAAGCTTCCTGGATAAAGTACTGGGTAGATAACTGGAAATGGAAATACGTAAATTGAGGATGACCCTGTAACCCAGTTGACCTAGGCTGTCTAGGTTCAGGCAAATTGGCCAGAGAGATTTAATTGGAGCTGTTCATTTCACTCATTTTATGTGATTGCTTTAGCAGTGCCAACCAAAGGCGGTAACATTTTCTAAATGAGCTGGATGGAATCTGGGGACTAGCTTGAGCTTTCAGACTTGGTATGAGTTCCTCTCCTCTCACTTGTTGATTGGGTGATCATGGACAGGTTAACTTCTCCCAATCTCAGCCCTCCTCCCAGGCCCCTCCACTGACACATACAGGGTCTTAACTATCTTTTGGATAAATATGTTGTTATTGGTGCAAATGTTTTGCCTAGGCAAAGCATGTCTAACTGATTCAATGATTCACACAATAGTTCACAGTCACTATTCTACTCTAGAGTTCCTTTCTACCTTATTTGTACTTCACTTCTGATTTTTTAAAAAAAAATTCATCCTTTAAATTTTTATTTTCATACTTATCATCTCAATTACAACTGCTACAGGAAAGTATCCTAATGGGCTGAGTGACTTTTAAGCAAATTTATCTCTCACCGTTCTGCAAACTGAAAGTCCAAGATTAGTCTAAAGTATTCAGTGTTGATGGGATCTAGGAAACTTCTTTCTTCTAGTTTGCCGAGTGCTGGCTTTTAGTTATATGTTCACTGGGTGAAAAGACAGTGAGTTATCTCTGGCTTCTTTTCAGGGCACTAATCCCATTCATGATGATTTCATCCTCATAACTAATCACCTCTCAACGGCCCCACCTGCAAATACCATCACCATCACACTGGGGATTTGGTTTCAACATACGAATTTTGGGAGGCACATTCCATGTTCAGTCCATAACTCCTACCAAGAAAACTCCTCATAAGCGTGTATCTGTGCCCTCCTCTCTGGCCCTTGTTTTTACACCTCTATGTCATTAGCTATTGTTCTAGATGCAATTTGCCCTTTTTCCCATCTTAATTTTTTTTTGAAAAAAGACTTAGGTTGTCTTTTTTCTAGAACCTAACACCATACAAGGAACACTAAATAAATAACTAGCCAGATTCATGTTGCTTTAGTGAGTTAACACTTCAAGCCTATATATCACTCTCAGCTTCTTCCTCTAATTACTTTACCTAACGATGAAAGGTGCTAAAATTATTGCCATCTTGGAAAGGTGTGAAACAATTTATAAAGAGATCCAAAACATCCCCGGAACATATAAGGATGGCATTCTTTCAGGACTGAGATCCAAAACAAACACAACTTCGATAGTGACAGTTTCTTTGTAGTGCCAACTAAGAAAATGAGCCTGGCTTGAATTAGAAAGCTTTTGCAGGGCTGGAGCTGTATCTCTATGGTTCCTTTGGTTCTTGGCCTTCTCCCTCGGGCCCACCAATCAAGACACTGAGGAGACTGTTTTTGTGGCATTCAAGCCTCTAGTACTTGAAATGAGGTAGATATCACTAGAGGACTTCAGAGGCCAGACACCAGATGGTAATAATACATTTCAACTATTAGACGTTTGGACCAGAGAGCTAAAGGTGAAGGTCTTACTCATTTGTCAAATGATGTAAGTCATTATTAAATCAGGACAAAACAGTTAGCATTTGAAGTATAAATTTGGTTGCTATTTATTAATGCACTAACCAGTTCGTTTGGCTCGGCTGGCTTTATGTAACTGTGTGTTGCATTTCACGTTTGTTAAAAGCCTAAAGAGAGTGAGGAAATGACCTATACAAATTGTAGATCCAAGTAAATCAAAACTTTTCTTCACATGCCAATTATATGCTAGCAGGGTAGTTTTACTTGGTTACATTATGTGCTACTAAAAATAATTGGAAACAGGAGACTACAAGGAAATCTCCATGTAAATTTTAGTGAGCTTTGTCAACATGTGTGGAATTTGGGGTATATCTGTCTATCTGTCCATTTAAAAGTGTGTATATGTGTGAGTATACGTGTATATATACATACACACACTTTTTTTTTAAAGAATGAAAGTGAACACATATACAGGGTAAAAGAAGATGGCCGTAAATGAGCAGTTAAATTCTTAAGATACTGGTAGGAAAAAGTAAAAGAGAATTAGATCATCAGGACACTTCCAATAGGAAATACTAACATATATTTTACTGTGCAATGTGACCAAGTTTAGTCTTGAAGAACTTCTGAAGAATAAAACCTTGGTAATTCTGATCCTGACTCTATAAAAAAAAAAGAGAGAGAAATGTTAATTTGATACTGAGAATGTTTTGTAGTGACAATGTCATTAATATTTGGTACCATCATCATGTTCTTCATCATTATTGTTACTATCGCAACTAATTTGTATCAAGTACTTCCTACTTGCTAGGCACTGTGCTAAGGAGTTCTGTCTATTTCAATTCATTTTATTCTCTCAACAATACTGCTAGGTGCTGTGCTAAAAATTTCTATCTTAATTCATTTTATCCTCTCAATAGACTATGAGGTAGTACTCTTAATGTGTCCATTATAAAAATGAGGAAACAGGGCACTTAGATGTAGTGAGAATTACACAATACTGAACTTGGAAGGAAACAGGACTTACTTTGCTTGACCCTCAATTTATAGATGAGACCATTCAGGCCTAGAGATTAGTTCTTTTCTCACAGTCACATTTTAAAAAATCAGTGGCTGAGCATATTTATATAATTATCAGCTTATATTAAATGCTTGCTATATGCCTTCACAATAATCCTAAGAGACTTTCCTGTAGTCTTCTGCTTCAAATTACTTTATAATCATATAATATACTTTATATTGTATGATCCAGTAACTCAAACCAAAATTGTGCAGGAAAGTGAAGTGCTTGTATAAATAACCCCCACGTATATGAGGGTGTTGGAACTTGGAACTTTGGTCTGTAAGTAGATGCATAAGTGTCAGCAGACAACTGCTTCTCCTTCTGCTGTCCTCTGTGTCTGGTGGCCTTCTAAATGTGCTATCAACAGGTGCATTTTAATCCACAGCCTTGCTGTGGATTTTTATACCACACGGAGTAGTTCATGGAATCCTAGAAGGATTAAGGGGGGGAAAAAGCCAAAATGAAGGGTAGCTCCTTTTCTAAATTGTAAAATACAAAAACGGTAAGAATTTTTCAATGTGTTCAACTAAAAGTTAAAACTGGATAATAATAGAACAATAACTATCATCCAGATTCCATGATATTTTGTCACACATATTTTCTTTATTTCTGCTTTCATTCATGTTCATTGGAGACACATTACAAACACTGCTCTTACATTTTTCTAAATGCAATAGCCCAATGCTACAAAGTCTTGCTGGAAACCAAAACAGCAATGCAGTTGTTATGATATATTCAAATTTAACATTTTTAATCATGCATTATTTTATTACATTTTCAAAACGCATCATGGTGTATTTAATAAAGGTGCCAATTGGCTATTGATTTTTAGCATATCTTTGAACATATATACATATATATGGATCAATAAATATGTTTAGAAATGCTTTTTAAGATGAGAAATTCACACATGGTATTTATTGAAAAGAAGATATACATTGACAGCTAGGTACACATACACAGCTGAGATTTCTACTTAGATACACATAAAATTGTTAAGCTCTAATTAAGCCACTCAGTTGAATGTCACATTGTATAAAAGAGATTTTTTTTAAAGACTAAAGTAAGTTCAAGAGTTGCTTCATTAACATGGAGACGGAATTTAAACTTGTATCTACCCATAAGAGAAAGGTGCTCTTTATGGATACTTGGAAGGCTATTATTTTTACCCATCTACTCTGATAATACAATGGGTATTCTAAGACAAGCTGGGGGTGGTAACCATGGGCTCCATTTATCTGAAATTAGAAGTGCCCATAACGGGTTGGCAGGGCGGTGGGCAGCATTGTGTGTTTCCCAGCTCTCTCTAATTAGCTATAGAAAAATGTGAAGAATAGCACCCACATTATCCAAATTCTCTTTAGGATTTGCTACCTTAAAAACTATTTTCCTTTTGTTACATTTGCTATGTATAATTATGCTTTCAAAAAGTCCTCTGATTTGGAATCCTTCCCCTGCTGACCTGCCACCCAGTTTTGTCATATGCAGCAGCCACTATTTATTTTGAAGTACTAAAGGTTGTTTCTGGGAGGAAAAACGCTTTAAAAATTAATAGAATATATCAGATATGCTTTTTTTTTATTCCTATGTCTATCTTGTGCTTTGAAAATGACTAAGCTCACAAAGGCATTCCTTTCCAGCTCCTAGTTACCTGTCTTAGTCATCTCTTAGGATTTTCTCCTTCCTCTTCCACCCCCCAAGTCCAGCTACACTGGCCTTTCAGTTCCTCAGGGCACTGGGCTGCTTCTTGTTTTAGAGCCTTATTACTTTCTGTTCTCTCTCTCTCTCTCTCTCTCTCTCTCTCTCTCTCTCCTCCTTTCTTTCTCTCTCCCTCCCTCCTTCTCTCCCTCCTCACCCCCCCTTTCTCTCTGTCTCTCTCTCTCTGAGGCCTTCTTTTCCTGCTCTTCATCAGTCAGTTTTCAGACCAAATATCAACACTAGAGATTTATCTGGCCCCATGAAGTTTTGCTCTATCTACTAGTCCACTGCTGTGCCTTATTTCACTCTTCTTAGCATTTTTTCATGACTTGGAAATGTCCGGTGTGTTGATATGTCTGTTCTTAGTTCTCCACAGATCTTATCAGCAACCTCTGCCTTGTTTTCTCCTGTACCTGTAGCCCGACACATGGGCATTCTAGGTATATTTCAGGAAGGACATAAATATACCATACTTCTCTGCTGAAGTGCCAGTCTTATGGGGATAGAAGTTAGAATATTTGTTACCTCAGGGATTTGCTCACAGAAAATAAATAGGACACAATCTGGATGGGGAAAATACTCTCACTATCAGAGTTTTGGCTACATGAGCACCCACAGACAGATGTAAAAATCTATCTGGTCATATACTATGATTCCTTATGCTTTCTTTGGGTATGTGGGTGTTTAGAAAGTATAAACTTTGGTAAATTGATCTAGAGAGAATCTGTCAGCATGACCTTTGGAGAGTTTTATCCACTGGAGCTTGGGTAAGATGCCTCTGAATGTTTCACAAACAATCTCTGACTGTTGGAAACCAGTCATTACCTTAAAAGACATGATTCCAATACTGGAACCATGCTAGTACTGGGGCTTGAACTCAGGGCCACATAATTCTGGCTTGGCTTTCTTATTCATAGCTGGTACTCTACCACTTGAACCATGCCTCTATTCTATAGAAAGTGGAGATAAAAATTAGCAAATTTTCCTGCCTGGATTGTTTTCTAACCATGACCCTTCAGGTCCCTGCCTCCTAAGTAGCTAGAATTACTGGTATGAGCCACTGGCACTTAGCTTTGCTGTTTCTTAATGTGATTTTCTTTCTGTAGTCTTTAAGAAGGTTATCCATGAGACATCATTGAATTTGCTTTGAGTGTTCTCTAGAATATGAGATGCTAAGATTGTGACATTTCCAGTATCCTTCCTTGGAAAGGGTCAGAACTAAGTAAAACCAGAAAATCATCAAAGTTTGAATCTGCTCACCCCTCCCCCATCCCTGCCCCAGCTCACTTTTTCCTTGGCTGTTTCCCCTGATGGGCATATATTCTGAGATTCAGCATGCCTTTGTGTTTTGTCCACCCTCTCCATTCCCAGGGTTGATCATTCACCAGTGCCTTTTCTTTTATGTCTTATTTATTTGCACAATAAGAATATACTTTTGTAAAGGAGTCACATGAATATCCTTGCAGGAAGAAAAGGGACCAACTTGTCATAAAGTATCAAATGAAACCAGAGGAATGTGATTTACAAAAAGGAGAGAAGGCAATTGTCAGGCAGCCAGCTAGCCCAGTTCAACCTCAGGACAAAGTATAAAGCGATGGCTCTCAAGCTTTAAGATCTGGAGATCTTACTTACCGTGGACTTTTCCAGACTCTAATCTCAATAATTTTCATTTTACAAATCAAGGCAGGAGCCTAGAAGAATTTGAGTCAAGCATTTTCTTAGACGTTCTACAGGTGGTCTTTGAATAATATTTAGAGAATTCTCAGTGGAGATTGGGTGGCCTCTGTGATGATTCCTGGTTATCTGGATGTCTGGGTGCTCTGTCATCTTCTGAAACCACGAGGGAAACCTTTAAAAATGTCATTTAGGCTAACTGCCCTGCTGCCACACCACGTCCCTCCATTCCCAGTCAAGGACATTGTAGTGTGAGAGACACTGGCCTATATTAGAATGTTTACACTGATATCCTACTAACAGCTCAACAAGACAGGCATTGTTTCCTTCAACATTCTTTTCTTCACCTAAAACGTGGAGACCTATGTGTTCTCTGTGCCAGGCATCATGGTTCTGCTTAATTTTTCTCCATACACCACTCAGAGCAGAACAGGAAGTAGGAGAGCCATCAGTCAGGCAGTTAGTTTTAAGTCTTCACTAAGACCTAATGTTATACTTGCATTCATTCATTAGCACCTCAGAGCAGGTTACCCCTTTCGTGTCTTATTTATAGTATTATATGTTTATGTGAGTGAATGGCATGCCGGTTAATTCAGTTTTGCACAAGTTTACAGAAGGGACTTGTTATAGCCGTTTAGATAGAGTTTATAGTGTATACAGCATCAATATGTCATCTTGACCAACTCCCTAATTTTTAAAAATAGAGAACTCAAAGGTTTAGTGTATACAGCATCAATATGTCATCTTGACCAACTCCCTAATTTTTAAAAATAGAGAACTCAAAGGTTAAGTTAGAAATGTCGTAGGTATCTTCCCTCTTCCCTTAATCTACAGATAGGACTATTGTATGATAGCTTTTCCCATCCAGGCCTAGGTCTGACCAATCAAATCATACAGCACTCGAGGCCAGTGAGAGGCTCAGATTCAAAGCATGACTAAGGCTTCCCGAGCTACCTGAGAAAAGAGGTCTTTTCCCATCAGACTTTCTAAAATTGGAAGGTGATAATCTGGGACTGTGGCCACCACTCTGAAGAATGTTTGTCTGAAGGACAGCAGGAAACAGAGAAGAGCTGAGAGGTGAAGTAATACTTAACTAACGTGGCAGCATTTGAACTACAAAATCTCCTTGAGTTGGAAGTTAATTCCTGGCTTCTATATATGCAAGTCAATAAAATCTATTTTCTTTTCTTTTCTTTTCTTTGTCGGTTGTGGGGCTTGAACTCTGAGCCTGGGCGCTGTCCCTCAGCTCTTACAGCTCAAGCCAAGCGCTCTACCGCTTGAGCCACAGCGCCACTTCCAATAAAATCTATTTTCTACAAACCCACTGGAATTGAGGATTTGACTGAAGGAGGCTTAGTAAGATGTCTCTGCCTGTTTCTAAAAGCTTTAAGAGGAATATCTCCAGCTAAGATTCCCAGACTCGCTGCCCCCATATATGAGACTCCATGCTTCAAAGCAATAGGCGTTGAGCGTTAGAATACGTAAGTCTCACCTGTAATACCTGCTGGAAATACATGATTCTGGACCCACCAAGAGTCAAGCCAAAGGCCTGCCTTTTGCCAAGTTTTCTCTTTGTTCCCCCTCAGAGTAAGAAGCCTCCCCACAATACCCTGGGGAGTGGGGGTGGCTGGCAGGTTGTTCTGGTCACTGTTTGACATCTACTTCCCCTTGACATCTATAAACATTATTTCATTTTGGGGCTTTGCCTCAGTCATCTACCTGAAAAACTGTCCCACAGATACGTGCACACTTTCTTCCAGTTTTTGGCAGAATTCTCCCTAAAGGCCTACTTTGTCCTCTCAATTTTATATAGCAAAAGAGACTTTCCCACTGCACTGTATAGTTTCTTTATGCTCTCTTCCTCTCCAAACTCCTTCCCTTTCAAAGTCCTGTACAAGTTCCTTCCTATATTGATGATCTAATCTGTTCCCTTGTCAGTCACCTCTCTCTTTCCCCCAGAGTGCAAGTTCCATGAAATTTGGGTTTTTCTTTTATTCTCTGACTTGAGCACATACTAGGCACTTAGTAAATAGTTTCTGAATGAACATCATTTCAGTTCAAAGTGATTTTCTTACAACACTCCTTAAAACATCACACTGCCCATGGTAATTAATTCTTTTTCTTTCTTCATACGTTATAATCGGGATTACCAAATTTTCCTTGCCTTTGAAGCTGAGAAGTAATAAGAGGGACAGAAATGAAGGAAGTCCCATCTAGCTACTCATGCTCCATGCTAGTGTCCTAATGGGCCCTCTATGCCTGGTCAGCTTTACCTCCCACAGCTTCTTACAGCAGCACACGCAGCTTTTTACCAATGCCAGTTAGGGCTTTGGAGGTTGATCGGGCATCTGCCAAATATGGATGATATGATTGGGTCATAATATATGTGTCAGAAGGGAGATTCTTTTGGAAGGGAAAGGTCTTGCCAAGAGAAAACCCACAAGAGGAGGCCAGCGGGATCTACAGGAAGAGGCAACCTCACCAAACAGCTCGACCCTCCTCTTCCACTTACCTCCCCTTTCCTTCCCTTCTCTCCCTTCCCTTCTCTTCCCCTCTTTTTGATTTTTAAGACCATCTTGTTATGTCTATATATCCCCATCTTACAAGGGCCTTGATATACATCCCAGGCTGGCCTTGAACTCTGCATCTTCTCAAATAGTGCTTTTACTGGGATGCTGGGTACCAGTACTAGTGATTGAACTCAGAGCTTTGTCCCTTGGCTTTTCTCTGGAGGCTGGAGCTCTACCTATTGAGCACGAGCAGCTCCACTTCAGGCTTTTTAGTGGTTAACTGAAGATAAGAGTCTCATGGAATTTTCTGCCCAGCCTGGCTTCAAACCTCTGTCCTCAGATGTCAGCCTCTTGAGTAGCTAGGATTACAGGCCTGAGACATCGGCCCTTGGCAACAGTGCCCCCTATCAGAGTACCGGAGACACCTGGCTCTGAAATGGCTGGTACTGATTTGCGCTGGGCTGTGGTGTAAGTGGCTCTCGGGCACCACCAGCAATATTTGGTCACATCAGAGACAGGGCAACAATATATTTACTTACAGATAGTGACTCTTCCCAGCAGAAGGGTTGTTAGTACGTGTTCACAAATATTTTCATTTCCTCTGAAATTTAATCCAGCCTATCTTCTTTAGATTTTAATAGTTTTGAAACCACCAAGTATAAAGTAAACATTCAAAAAGTGTCCAAGTTCGACTAAAAGTCTGTTTACAGTGGGATCAGATCACCATAGTTGAGGTCTATTTGCTTTATAAATTATTTTAATTATACCGTTACCTGAATATCTTAGTAGTCACATTATACTAGCGAATCTAGTCTTTTAAGAGGCATGGAAGGTTTCTACCATTCATTTCACTGAAGCAAACTCTGTGGCTTTACTTGCTGAGTATCTCAGAGCCTGGGCAGCTGCTGCTGTGTGTGTTGAAGTGAAATTAAGATTCTTAAAGAAACAGCTTAATCTTCTCTATTAAGCAATTAAATAAAATGAGCTCTGGGTGTATGTAGCAGGTGGGCTCGAAAGTTAAAAAGCATTCTGAAAATTATATTTCCAGCTTTAAATAAGATGTTTAAAAATGTAGCGACGTACGTTGAAAAGAAAATGATGGTGGGGAGATTTTTTTTCCTATTATAAGGACTCGAAGTTAATTTTTTAAAAGGCTGAATATTAAAAAAAAACAAACTTGTACAATGGCAGGAACTGCTTTCTTTGAAGTAGGCCCTAAAAGAAGAAATTTAGAAGAATGTATTCCCAATCATTCAGATGGTTCTCAATCGGAAAGACAAAACAAAAACCAAATCTAAATCTATGAAGAATGGATCGCTTTTATTTCAGAGCAAACATCAGAGCAAACTCATCAGTGCAAAGGGACCCCCTTTCTCCTCCCCCCAGAAACAAAAAACCCCCACTGATTATAGGTCGAAATGAAAAGCAAAACCAAATCCCAAAACGAAAGCAGCGGCGCGCTCCCCGCGGCCCGCCCGCCCCGCGGACGCGTTCCCGTCGGATGACCCGGCAGGGAACCTATTTTAAAGTCTGGGCGCGTTTGCTACCTCGCTGGGACTTCTGCAACCGGAGACGCCACACCTTCCGCCCGGACGGGTGAAATACCTGCGCTGGGAGTCGGAGCACCGTGCGCTTGGGCCCGGGATTCCAGAGCCTCATTTCCACCCCTCCCACGGAGTCACCTGCTCCGGGGGAACCCCGGCCAGAAAGCCGGGTCGCGCCAGGTCAACGCCGGTGCGTCTCTTGTTTACTCCTCCCCGGGCCGGCGGTGGAGCCTCGGCCGGGAGTGGGGGGCGGGGGGGAGGAGGACTCCCCCCACCCCCACCCCGGAGGCTGAGTTTGCGCATGCTGGGGTGCGGCGGCGGCTTGGGCGCCCAAGGGCGATTGCAGGGTCCTCACCCCCCAGCCCCCCGCAAGAGAGACCACCCGGAGGAGGCGCGCCGCAGCGTCCCGCGTGGGCTGCAGCTACTCCCCGCGCTCGGGCACTGAGGCCTCCGGGGAACCTCTCCCCTTCCCTCCACTCCACCCCCTCCACCCCCCGACCCAGGGTGCACACGAGTCCACGCTTGCAGGGTAACGGCCCGAGGGAGCCCCGGTGTCCCCCGGGTGTCGCCGGGTTGGAGAGGAAGCCAGAGTCCCGGGCCTCACTCGCCTGGGATTCCCTCGCGTCCCCCATCCCCCCCGCTTCTCCCGGGGCTGGCAGTGATTTCCCTCCGGTCCCTTCCGAAGCCGCCGGAGCGCGCAGCCGGCGGGGGCACCTCGCCCCCGGGGCTGGGGGGGGATCCCCGTCACCAGACCGGCCACAGCCCCGCGGCACGCTGCCCCAACTCTATGTGCATACCACTAGCGGGGGGGGGGCGAGCGCGTGCCCGGAGCTGGGTGTCCCGGGGGCGCACAGGGGGGAGGGGCCGACCCCAAGCGGGGGACACGGGGCGGGGGGGGGGAGAGAAACACAAACAACGCTAGTAAAACACTTTGCAAAGCGCCCCAAACAAAGAGCCCGGAGGGTCCGGTGATTTTTGTTCTTGGTGACGGAGGATAAAATGGGGAGGGAGGAGGGGGGCGCGAGGGGAGAAGCAGAGCGTCTGGAGGTGCCCAGACCCAAATAATAAAGCGATATGAAAGGACAGTGCGGGCCGCCCGGGCCTCAGAGATCCCCCCCCCCGTGTGTGTGGAAGGCTGGGAGCCGTGACCTGGGAAGTGGGGTGGGTGGGCGGAGCTAGGGACGAGGTTCCCACATCCTTTAGGGAAATTCTCAGGCTCCACGAGACGCCCCGGGGTTTCTGCCTGGCTAGCGGAGACCGGGTCTCCGGGGAGTTCCCAGCCTCCCCCCCCCCGTCCCCCGAGAGCGCGGCGGGGGAGGGGAAGGGTCTTCCCTTCCTTCCCTCCCCCCCCAGGGGGCCACGACCCCGCCGGGCCCGGCTCTCCGGGTCGCCCAGTGGCGCCGCACCAACCCGGCCGGCTCCAGACTGGTTTTTCTAGTTCGGCCTCCCTCCCCGGGACGCGCTGGGGGATCCGATGACGTCGCTGGCTGAGTCTCTCCCTCTTCCTCCTTTCCCTCCCCCCTCCCCTCCCGCCTCCCCCCTCCCCTCCCCGTCCTCCCTCCCCGCCCGCCCTCGCCGCGCACTCCTCCTAGTAACTTCTGTTCGGGGAGGCGCTGCCAGGAATAACCCGGTGCGTCCACCGCCGGGAGGGGAGGCGGCCGCTGCGGCTCCCGCACGCAGACAACTGCGGCCCGGGCCCCGCGGCTCCCGCCCCGGCCCGGTAGTGGCCTCCTCCCCACCCCCACCCCCGGCCCCGGCCCCGGGGTCCATACAGTGTCCGAAAAAAAAAATAAATATATAAATAAAGGCCAGAGGAGCCTGGGCTGGCGGCCGGGATCTCTTCCCTCCCTCCGCGCCCGCCCTCCCGGTGTCCTTAAGGAAATGCTACCAGACCCCCCCCACCAGACACGCTCAGCCTCGGCGAGGAGCGGCCGCCGCGGCAGCGGGAGCGCGGGCACCGGGGGGCTCTCCTCCCCGCCTCGCCCTCCTCTTCCTCCTCCACGGCGGTGACTTTCCAGGTGAGCGGCCGCCGCGGCTGCCAGGACCCTCCTCCCCTCCCCACTCCCCCTCTTCCCTTCCCCGGAGCTGCGCCCTCCTCCTCGCCCCTGTCACCCCCGCGGCCCCCCGGGAGCTGACAGCCGCCCGAGGGGCTCGCGGCCCGGAGGCGGGCGGG
>NW_012267314.1:9623336-9662648 GCF_000151885.1 Dipodomys ordii
GCTGTGGGCATTCGGATGACTGCTTTCTCCTCGTGAGCTAGGAAGGAAGGAAGGAAAGAAGGCAGGCAGGCAGGAAGGAAGAAGGAAGGAAGAAGGAAACGCAAGAGGAGGGCACTGTCTCCATGGAAGGTTCAGGCGGAGGCGCCCTCGCCTTGCGGGTGCACCGGCCGCAGCGCGGCTCCGGTGGCCGCCGGCCGGACCCGGGCTCGTGGAGACCGGTGGGGGCGGTTTGCATGCGTGTTTGTCTGGGCGTCTGGCCGGGGATCGGGAAAGGGACATGTGTGTCGGGGCTGTGCACTATGGGGAGCTGGGTCTGCGTCTTTATGTCTGTTCCCTGAAGTGGGTGGAACGTTGGCCCGTTCCGGGAATGTTCCATGACGTGGTGCAGCCACAGGAAGGGGGTTAACGAGGGGCTCTCTGCCGCGGCGGCTCCGCCGGCTGCTATCGAGGCAGATGTGCGGCCGCGGCTTCTCCCCTCACCTCCCTTCACCCCCACCCCTCGCCGTGCCCTTCGGTGCGTCTGGGTAGTGGTGGGGCTGAGACGGGAAAACGCTGCTCTCTGTGTGTGTGTGCGTGCGCGCGCGTGTGCATGTGCGGGGGTGAGGTGCGTGTGGGGTGTCTGTCGTATTCGGTGTGGGGGGCACTTCAGCTCAGCTCTGTCACCCAGCTGTTACCACAGATCCGTGCGCTTGCTTTATACGCATGTGCCTCCTGCGTCCTGTCTCTTACATAACACATCCAGTGCAGCAGAGGACGGGAGGAAATGCGACCCCCACCCCGCCCCCCCGCCGACATGGGGTGTGCGGCGGAGATGGGGTGTGGGGGTGTCGGATAGAAGGTTGGAAAGTGTCTCTAGGTGTTGTCCTTCAGGGACGTGGCTCGAGTGGAGGAAAAGCCAGAGGGCCAGGAGGGTTTCCTTTAGTGGCTCCGCGCTCCCCTCTCCGACTTGAGAGCGGCTAACTAAAAAGGACTGCAGGATCCGGTCCTCGCTAACGGAAAAGCGTTTTGCATGCTTCACCAAGGGAAAGTGGGCGCTTGAACCTCGGGGACAGAGAAGGGAGAGAGAGAGAGGGAGGGATGCAGGCGGGCAGTGGAGGCGGCTGGAGGAGACTGGAGGAATCTCCTGATGATAGGTTCTCACTGGACACCTGTAATAGCTTCAGATTCACACAGGAAGCTGTGTGTGCAACTGACACTGCAGAACCCTCCCCCCCCCCGCACAGTTATTTAGGTCTAAAATGAGCTTAGAAAGGCTTGTTTCCGGTACTTTCATTATAATGGAAATTTTGAACTGATTTTTTCTCCTTCCGTTTCTGCCATTAAAAAAAATAATAACTCGGTTTATCTTCAGAAAAACATGTGTACCTTCTCCCACCTCCAAGGCTAGACTTCAGTAATTCACAGGAGGACTCTGTGTGTGTGTGTGTGTGTGTGTGTGTGTGTGTGTCTCTAGCATATCCATAAGCCCTGGTCAAGGGCTATCGATTTTTCTTTTCAGTACAATTGTTTCTTTCGCAGTGAATAATCAAGCTCAGAAATTTCTTGAAATATTAATAAGATTCATTTTAATTTAATTTGCAATGATCAGTTTCTCCTACAAAAAAGCCACTTAACTTTATTAGAAACATTTCCTCTAGTGAGACAGTACTATTTGCTGTTATGTGTCCTTGAGCAAGTGGGCTTTTAAATATTTGCATATATTGTATATGTTTATATGTATTTAAAATCTGAAAGTGCTTGATGGTCTTAAATCTTACAGGAGTTCCAGAGCAAAAAATTTAACCAATTACATTGCATGAGTCTGCTTTTAGGATATAGGCCAGCTTACATTCTCCCTCTGAGTGAAGTGGATATTCATTTTCAATGCTGAGAGAATTCCAGTGGTACCCTAGGAAGTCCTGGTAGTAGATTACAACTGTGCGTTTTTATTTTGAGTGAAAAGGGCAATATCTAGGCAATGTAATGACAATGTGTTTCAAGTGTCATAATCCTTTTGGCCACTAGGTTTGAAATATGCAGTATATTTCTCATATTCAGGCAGAAAAATCCTATATTGGTGAATCTTTGAGAAATAGAGATGGGTTCTTGCTTTGAGAATGGGTCAGTGTAAAACAAATTAACTTCTTGGCAGGCATATTTCTGTTTCTGTGATTATATTTTGTGTGATGGACTTTATTAAAGAATGCTTACCTTGACATAAAGGTGTTCAAAATTAACTTAATTTAAGATTCATTTGGGGACAGTTTAGGGAATGGTAATATGTTAATGGTATTGCAAATTTAAAATTTAGTAGATCTTTTAACTAATTGAATCCTTGCAGAGGTGTTTGGTAAGAGACTATTAAAATAAATAAAACATTTCTGTATTTCTGTGAAGCATGGAATGCATTTTTTTTTACCATGTAACACACAGAAATGATACCATTTGACCACAATGAGAAATCAACGGCAGAATCTGTCGATCCTTTTACATGAGATGTGTTTACAAACGCTCTTGTTACTATGAAAACAAAACAGAAGACAACATATATGCAGGCATTCCTTGGAGAATAATGGTGCGTGTGTCTGCTTGCACTTTTGGCACTTTGACACTATTCAGAAGCCCAGGCTGAATATTTTATGCTTATTCAACTTAAATGAAGAATCCTATTTAAAAATTTAGTCATAGTAACATATACAGAAAATCCACTGTTTGCGTTGCTGCTAGATTTTTGAATTAGAACCAGTCATTAGCTGAAGTTCTTTTCAAAGTTTCAACATAAGTAGTTTTAAAGGCTTGTAAAGAATCCTGTTTGGCACTGTGAAAATGTAATCCATTAGGATGTGAAACCTGAATACTCTGATGTGGCAACTATATAATAAGGAAAAAAATTACTGATCAACTGGACAGAGGGTGTGGATCAAATAGGCTGCAAATCTGTATGCTAAAAACTCACAGCAATTTTCACAGTGTAGCACATGGCCAGCACCAGCAGAACTCTCCGTTGGTCTGTACATTACTCCTGTAGGTGGAGAAATGGTTCTAGTTTATAAATCTCCATCTGAAAACTTCAGGGATTTGCTTCACATTCATAAAGTTGTATTTGTGAAATGGGTCTTGAAGTTTTAGCTTTGTCTAAAACCTGGTCATGTAAATGTTGCAACTTTAAGAGTGATGGTATAAAACGGAGTAGAGGGAGTTTGCTATATCAGCATAGTAGACTTGAGGCTTCCTAAGGAACTTCAGACTGACTATATAGGCACACTTGTCAGTTAGTATCGAATGACACTTAACTGGATATTCAAAGGAAGTCTTCATGTAAAGTTATGGGTGAACACTGAGGACTAAAGGAAACTTGGAGAACTATGAAAATAAGAGTGTGCTTCTTTGAAAGGAACTGAATAAGAAATAATACTATTTTACATTTGTTTCTGATACTTGACTACAATTGAAAATGTTGCTTCCTATAATGCTGTTTTTGGCAATGCTTACCAAAAGAGATTGTAAATTAATATGTGCAGCTAGGAGATGCCATTAAGTAACCTGAGAATGTATTTAAATCCTTTACTAGTGTGACATAACTTCATAAGATCATCAGGTAGAAAAGAATAATACATCTTTCTTGCCCTGTGCAGTCTCTGAGATAGACTGTGAATACAGTTTCAGGTTAACATAAGCTTTGTTGCCTTTATGATTACATTAGAATTGAGGCAGCACTGAGTAATATTTGGGTGACTATTGTTCTGGGTGAAAGACATGTTAATCTTTTATGATCCACCATTTGAAGTATTAGATATGGCACAGGATCTATTGTATAAGTGTCTGTAACTTTAGATTTCTGATGGGCTACAAACTTGGGGTTCAATTATTTTGGCCTGTGTGAAGAAAGTACTTTGGAGAGAAGAGATGAAAATGGTATTCCTATGTGCCAGGGTGATTTTGGGAAGAAGGCAGGTTGTGTTTCACCTACTAATTCTAGTATGGCTGGCTGAATATGGGTTAGGAATTATTCAGGGTCCACATTTTTGACTTGACACTTATATATGATCTTAATCCTGTGTACTATTACACATGTCCTATCACGGTTGACCAATAGAATTCACTCATTGAGTCATTCAACTAGTATTTTCTATGGGTTAGGCCTTATCTAGCCACCAAGGGTATCATGATGACTCACATGAGAAAAGAAGCTTACGATCTACTCAGTTCGACAGCTATTACTCAAACTGTGAACCAATAGGTATAACACCACATTTGTTTTAAATGCTGTGGAAGACACGTAGAAGAGTATATGTCACCCCTGTTTGTGAGCGAAGAGTCAAGTAGAGAAATGTAGGAGGTGAAGAGGAAGAAATGGGGACCAAAAGGGAACCAATGGAAATACCTGAGGTTGAGGAATGTACAACGTTTCCAGAAGTTGAAAGCAAGCTGATTGGGCGTAAGGGCAGGTAACAGGAGACAGGTACCACATAAGGCCAGACTATGGAAGCAGGACCCTTAGGCGTTGATTGACCACAAGGATGATTATCTAGCCAGGCAAAATGAGGCCTGCTCTTGGTAAATCAGGGCATGTGATTACTATACTGTTATGGATGTTACAGGCTGATGACTGGGGAAGGAATTTGGAGGAACAGAACCTAGAAGTTGAGGGCATTTCTGCATAACACACACCCCTTTTCAATGCATCTGTATCAGTCAGTACTGACTCCTGGAAAATTTGAGTAAAATTGCATTGTAGGAAGAGTGAATTGGAGAGGAGGGGTGTAGAGGAGGATGTGGAGGAGCCTGGAAGTATATATGGTTCCAGATCCTGTGGGACCTCAGAACCCAGCTATGGAAGTTGCATTTTGCTTGTGGTTTTTGGACAGAGGATGTTGTGAAGTGTGTGCTTCAGAAAGGCTAGAAGGGCACAAAGGTGGTAGATTCCCCCTAAGATAAATAATGGAGGTTGAATCTACAACATGACCAAGTGAATACTTTCAGCAACACCTTAAATGCAATAAATAACAGGAATGGTTGAAATATCTTTTAAAAACAAGGCTAACTGTATGTTGCATGGTTGACCAGCATTTTATGTGAAGCACAGCATTGTTATTTTAACTATGTTTTACTTCATAAGATATTCATACATGTTTGCAAATACCAACAGATAAAAATGTTTGTGCTTAAAATTACAGAGTATTGTAGGTGTAAGTGTGTAAGGAATGGATAGGTAACTCGTTGAACGATTCGTTAAAATTAATTGTATCTAAACCAGTTGTATCTAAACCATGGCAGTACTGGACAGACAGTGGACAGTAGTGTGTTTGAAATACAGAGCTGTGTTTGGCAAAGATTTATTGGGTGGTTTCGTTTTTCTCCTCAAAGAAAGCTGATCATTAAAGCTCTTACTTGCAATGTGTCAGAGTCACTGGATTTCCCAAGTCCAGCAAGAAGGTGAGACTTTTGAAACCAGGCTTTGGGTGAATGTAGACCTGCCCTTATTTGTATTTACTTAAGGATCTGTAAGCATTCATGTATGTTTGGGCATGCATGCCCTCACATAAACATGCAAATACTAGAAAATTCATGGCTTCATAAGTGTTGGTGGCTCATGCCTGTTATCCTAGCTACTCAAGAGGCTGGTTCAAATCTAGCCTGTTCAAGAAAATCTGCAAGGCTGTTATCTTTAACTAACAAAATGCCAAAAGTGGAAGTATAGCTTAGGTTGTGGAGTGTCAGCCTTAAGTGGAAAAGCTAAGCGGCAGTGCCAACCTGTGTTCAAGTCACAGTACTAGCACATGTGTGCGTGCACACACACAACTTAATTTTAAGGTTCTTTCTTTCCTTTCTTTTCTTTTTTTTTGTCAGTTGTGGGGCTTGAACTCTGGGCTTGGGCACTGTCCCTGAACTCTTCAGCTCAAGGCCAGTGCTCTACCGCTTGAGCCACAGCACCACTTCTACAACTTAATTTTAAAAAGAAAAGAAAATTATGTCTTCTGTTTTGTTTTTAATCAGTCGTGGGGCTTAAACACAGGGCCTGGGCAGTATCCCTGAGCTTTTTCACTCAAGGAGACACAGTGCCACTTCCAGATTTCTGGTGGTTAATTGGAGATAAAAGTCTCACAGACTTTCCTGCCTGGGCTGTCTTTGAACCATGATTCTCAGATGTCAGCCTCCTGAGTGGCTAGGATTACAGGTGTGAGCCACTTGTGCCTGACAGAAAGTTTGGATAGTTAGAAATACAGCATAAATTCTCATCTAGATGGTTGCAGAAAGTATTTCTTTTAAAATGGAGATTATGTCTAATTCCATATAAAGAAGATTATAGGAAAGGTAATTTAAATTGTAAGTAGCTTTGTTCACTAAAATGCTAGATTCATTTGAAACAGTGCTTTATTTCTTTTGGAAGCCAGACAAGTAGTTTAATAGTGTACATATGAAATGCTAATTTGGCTTGTTAATTGGATGCAATTAAGTTGAGGTTATTTTATACTGCTTAATTGTCTCAAAATTACATGTGTTGCCATGCTTGGGTAATGTGAGGAAAAAGCCAGGGGTATAGTGAGGGTGAGGGTGGGAAGGATGTAAGGTCTAGTCTTGTCTTGGCAATGAACTTGCTGTGTAAACTTGGAAACAAGTCATGGAAGCTCTCTGGACCACTTTGGAAATGGAAGAGATTGGAACAGATGGCTGCTAGAGCCTCTCCCAACTCGAATTCTATCAGTTTAAAATTCGACTTTGTAGTTACAGAGAATGCACTGTCATTTTTATTCTGTAATTATAGTATTACCAGGATGAACTAAACACTTAAAAAAATCAACACAGTGCCAATTTAGCAAATCCGTTGGAAAGGAAGGGAATTGAGGTTTAAAGAGTACGTGCCCTGTGCCAGGCTCCCTAGCACACACTTTCCCACCCGTTAGCTCCTTTAGCTCTCACAATCATCTTGAGAAGATTTGGCATTCTCGTCTTTATGATAACAGGTAAGGAAATGACATTTCAGAAAGGTCTCTTGTTTTTCTGAGGACACTCTGGTAATTCATTTTTGGAATCAAATTTCAACTCAAGGCTGACTCTGAAAGCTGTCCTTGGAGCACAAACAATTGTTGACATGGCAGGTATTTCAAAACATAAATTAAAAGGCCACTATTTGAATCCCTTAGTATACACTACCAGGTGCCTGCTGCTGAGGCCCTGTGTAGGTGGGTGTGCACCCAGTGGGTTAAACAGGTATCCTTGGGATTCAAGTCAAATGGTGAATTTCAGTCTCACTAGCAGCTGCTGTGGAGAGCCTAGAAAAGTCACTTAACCTCCCTGAGCTTTTTCAAAACATGAGGGAGGGTCATTGTGAAATTTTTATGAGACTATGTGTACCCCTTCCAGTGAACACATAGTATGCTTGTAACACCTGGTAGCTAATGATTGTTATTAAGAAGAGATTAAACCGACAGAAAAACACAAAAGAACTCAAATGGTGTGACAGTAAAATATTAAACATTCTCAAATGGTCCATTAAACTCTTGACTGAAATGGTTTAAAAAACAATGTCACAACACACATGGCTTTCAACAGCTAGCAACTGGAAATACCAATTAAAATCTCAGGTATTTCTCAGCTTAGCCAGTGTGCTACACCAATGAGGAATGAATTAAATTATCTGATTCCAGTGTGTGTGTCTGTGTGTGTTTGAAAAGGTAATGTTTTTCTAATTTAAATTTTCATTTATGGATCAAAGTTCTGTTCCTTCACACTTGTAGCATCAGCTCCCATAGAATCAGGCCCTGGCATGGTGAAGGAAAAAAAGAATAAAAGCTTGCATATGACTAGGTTACAAAGCATTGCTTTTGGAACTTGCATTTTTAATCATTAAAAAATTAATTTCCACAATAAAATTTCAAGTAAATTACTACATTCCCTAAGGTGTGCTTGAACCCAGTGCTTGACAGATGTGGACACACAATAAATATTTGGTAGGAAAGACATTTTTTTTATTGGCAAGGTGATGTACAGAGGGGTTACAGTTACAAAAGTAAGATAGTAAGTACAGTTCTTGCCAAACTTGTTACCTCTTCCCTCATTTTTCTCCCACTTTCCCTCCCCCAACTTCCCCCTTAGACTTGTACAGATTATTTCCAACATATTGTCTTGTGAATATTACTGTTACATTGCTTTCCCCCTTGTCCTTTGTCTCATCATTCTGTTGTTTCCCTTCTATGATTCAGGTAAGCATATATGCAATACAGTGACAACAGGGGATATACCATAGGAAGAAGAACATACAAAAGAAATAAGAAATCACCTAGTACATTAAAGACAACAACAACAACAACAACAAAGAAAAACCACTGTGTCTGTGTCTTGGAGTTCATTTCGCTTAGCATCATCTTATGTGGTCATATGAACGTATAGCTATTGAGCTATTCTGCTCATCTGCTAAGATTATCTTAGATGTATACTATTTATTGCAAATAAGGAAAACCATGGGACCTATGTTAATTTGGGTCTGGCTTACTTCATTTAGTATAATTTTTTCCAAGTCTAAGAAAGACTTTTTTTTTTTTTTTTTTTGGTTACACAGTTAAGATGGAGGCAGGGAATGAAGGAAATGACAGAAATCTACCACACTGGTTTAAATCCTGACTAGACTTTGTCCCAGTGGCCAGAATCAATCTGCTCACCTGTATGTACTTCTTACCATTTTTTATTTTTGTAAGAAGTCTAGAAAACAACCTTCTTGACTAAATATACCCAGGAGACACATAGACCTCTTCCAGCCACAGTCAGCTGACTTCCAGGCTCTAAACTTTGTTTTCAGAGTAGATGAGCAGACACAATCATCATGGGGCATTTGAAGGTAGGTATAGGTAGAGAAGTTTATAGTTGAACTGAGACTCTTCCCCACAGAAAGTTTACTTTAGTTGTTTTTGTTCAATATATTCTGAGAAGGAAATTTGTATGAGGAAGAGTCATTTCTTGGTGGGCTACTTGGATGAATTCAGAAGAGGTGAGGGAATGTATTCCTTTCCTCACTTTAGCCTTGCTCAATGGAGGCCAAGAGAAATGAAGGAGGGAAGGTGGTGGGTGACAGTGTCCTTCCATACAAAGTTTGTGGTGAAATCGTCTCTGCCACTTTGCAGTGTCCCATGGGACTGTGTCAGTGGCTGACCCAACACTTTGTGGATAGGTCATGGCGATTCAGCTCACAGTTATCCATGGAATAAGTATCAACTTGGAGTTTTCTTACTTCTCCTGATGCTTACATTTAGAATAATCTCAGTTCCTGTAAGCAAGGGAAAAATCCAAAATGATAGGCCTTCAGTTTGTTTTCTTGTTCGTGGACATGTGTCTGTTTATGTTGGGAGAAATAGGATTTCCGCTATCTGTTCTATTCTCATGTGAATGGGCTTATTAAAACATACACTAAGACAGCAGAAGCCATCAGCATGGACCATATTAAACCTTGACCAGACTAGTTCGTTGCATGCCTCATTATTGATTTTCAGCATGATACAGTGCAAGTGACTGTACCTCTGTTATGTTTCATTGTTACTTTATCTGTAAGAGTGAAGCATTGTTCATAGCACTGCTCTGCCTCCTGGGAACAGAGCCGGGTAACACAGGAGAATTGGAGCGGCTATTTTTGGTGCATGAAGCAACACTAAGTTGAGAATAATTTAGTTGTTGGAAGAAAAATATGACACACGACAATACATTTGTGACAAGGGTTAAAGGGAATATTCTTGAGAAGATTATTATTGATGAAGTTTATTATAGGCATATGTACTTGTTTTGAGAAAAATAACAGTCAGTGGACTCAAGCTTGTATTTAGTATCCTCTGATGCATTTAGATTTGTGCAGATGATTCATGCGCATGTGTAATAAAATATTGAGATAGCTATACCCATACCTAAAGAAGCAAAATCCTCCCCATAGAGAGAAAGAATCTGAAGGTGTTTGTTTTTGAATGGTCTGTTCACTAGTTCAAATGACTTCAAAATAGCCACGATGAACTGAGTACTCAGATTTAATCAAGTGTAGCCTTTCAAATGGGCCGAGTAGCTGAGAATATTCTAAATGACCTTTTAAAATAAATCACCTGACCAGATGAGTATAGCAAATAATTGCATGCTAAGCATAGGGATTAGGTTTTCTAATGAATGGACTCCAAATTTGTTTGCTCATCAGCTGATTTTCGACTGTTTCAGGTGAGAATTGCTAGTGTTAAATTTAATGATGTCTGAATGTGGTCATGATGGATAGCAACTACTTTTGAAACATACACGTATTATCATATAATTTTGTGAGTTTGTATTGGGAAGAAATAGATAGTTCACATCATTTGTTTTCCCTTTTTATTTTTGGTGGGTGACATAGGAAGGTGAGCAAGGTAAAGCAAGCTAACAAGGCACAATAATAATAATAATAATAAATCTGCCTTTCTTTGAAGCTTCTATGGTTATGGAAGGCTTCAAAGTATGGCATTATCCCTTCCTGTAGCCATAAAAGCAAACAGTGCCTCCTGGTGTATATAACGTTTGTGGTTTCTTTGGAGGCATTGGTTTTCATTTAAATTGCATGTGAAAATTTGACAGTATACCACATAGTTGTGCAAATGAAGCTGCTGTTACTTATACTTTATGTGCAAATATTTTTAAAAGAATGAAGAGAGCAATTCTGAAGGTTCTTTGCAATATGTATATGGTCTTGCTGGGCCTTTCCTGGTGCTTTTTTCTGATTGGGTCAGAACAGGTGGAGTTATTTGGGCCAATGAACATCTCTGGAGAAGTTTTCCTTCTTTTCACTGTGATGCACTTTGGAATGCATGGCCAGGGTATCTTAGACCATCTTTTAAACTGTCTAATTGAAGTATGCTGATTAATGTTCTAGACGGTGGTTTGTCAACTAATGACAGGACACTTTTTAATAAGATGTTTTGTATATATAATTGTAGGATTATGTAAGGACTGTTGGAGACACCACTTAAGCCCCAACTGGGAGCACCCCAGACTGCCCGTTTTTAGTCTCTACTTAAGCACTGTTTTCTTCCTTAGGAAAACCCTTTCTACTCATGGACATTTCTGTTTATCAAAAGTTTAGCCCTTGGCAACTATCCAGAACAAGTTTACTCATTGTCTTGCATGGCAATCCTGAAATTATTTAAAGATAGCAATCATCTTTACCATCTTCCTTAATTGTTTTTCCAGGATAATCATTTCTGCTTCTTTCATGTCATGTTCATTTAAAAAATATGATTTCTTCATGGATTAGATAATTCAGATCTGAAATTTACTCCAGGCTATTGTTTTTTTTAATAAGTCCTCAAAAATAAATTTATCTGCAGTTACTTTTAAGAAAAACAACCTCTTTCTAGATGGTTTAGAAATGCTTTATAGAAATGGTCCATCCATTCTTGCTGAGATACCAATATAATATTAGCACCAAGTCACTGTTCAATCCAAACTTCAACAAATATAGTTATTGGAATTCCGGTTTGTGTAAGACAAATGGGATATAAACTATAATAAAATTATAAATGGCATATAAAAATTAAAAAAAGCATATTTCACAAATTTCATCAAACTTTTATAGTATACCATGTTGAAGAAAAGAAATATGAAAGGGAATCTATTTATAAGAGAGACAGGGAAAGGACCACCTGAGAAATATATACAGAGCATTAAAAAGATGCAAAATTAGCTCTGGTTGAGGACTCAGGAGAGGTTTCTTGGCAGAAGGGGACTCTTTATGAGGCCTTGATTTTGACAGACAAAATGAATAAACACACAAATACAGGAAATTGTTAAGAGTGTTCTTAGAGAAGTGTCTGATTTGAGTTGCAGCATGAAATGCATATTAATTAAATGATGGTGAAAAATTAGAAAGACTGGAATATACTTGGCATTCTAGCTCAAGGAGTTTGTACCTGAAATTATAGTTAATGACAGATGTATCACCCCACATTGAGAGTTGGATCCCTGAATTTGGAAATTTCCTAGCTTTACAAACACTGTTAAATGAAACAAAGAGACAGCAGATGTGTAGGTAGAAATTTTCATGCAGAAAATTTAATTGCATTGACAAGAAACATGACATATAAATTGACTCCAAGTTGTCATTTTATTATTATATACTGACTTTACCCTTGAAACCTAACAATCAAGAAGACACCTACTGACTTTACTAAAAGTTACTAAAAAGTTATTGTTTCCTGAATGGGCACTTTGGTTTTAGAATTCTTTCAATCATTATGGAAATTGCCCTGAATGCTTTTGGCTTTAGTCATACTTTTAGTCTTTAGAAAAGTCAACTTTTCAAGGGATTAAGAGAATAAAATTACTATGTCATCATAAAATATTTTCTACAATTCACTAATTTTTTTACTTTTGATTTAGTGTATATGAGAGCTCTGGTATTTTTAATAATGTGTGATTTTAGGCCATCTGAATAATTACTATATTTAAATTTTATTGAGGGCCTATTCTGAAGTGTAAAATATAGATAAAGCCTGGATAAGGAGGAAGGCTTTTAAACACTGAATGTATTTACTATCTGAAGAATATGTTAACTCTTGCCTAGGACCTAAAAGGTTGAAGTATCTTGTTATGGTCTAGAGGAAAGATGAGCAATGGTAAAACTACCTATAAGTCTTGGAACTCTTGTAGTTACAGAGACTGTACCTTGCTTATTTAATCTAGTCTTGAGGGAACCAAGGCACTAGTAATTTAAGCTGAAGTTGGCTTAAAGGAGGTTGTAGTTTCAGGGCACTTATGTTAAAACGTTAGAGCCATTGGGCTCAGAAGTATCGAAGTACAGAAATGGTCCTATTGGAATTAAAGATTGTGAAGCACATTGGTAGGTGTGTTTATTCATGTGTGTTCCTGTGTGCATAAGTGTGTGTGTTTGTGTGAAACACACATCTTCATTCCTGTAAATGTCTCTTCACTCTGGGAATCTCTCTGAGTTTTAGCTGTGATTTGGGATAATAATTGGCTCTTAAAGAACAATGCAGTTGGAAATACAATGAAAACCTCAGAAGAGTCTTGGTGATTATGCCACTGCATTTCTTGGGAGCCAGTTTTCTGAAAACAGCAAATGGATGCTCATTTGAGAAAAATATTACTCAATTTGGATACTGTAAGAGAACAGTAAAAATGTACTATGCCCTTCTGAATATTTTTAGGAGAGAGGCCAACTTGTGAAACAAGCCAGCCTGTTATGGTCTAGTTATATCAGATTTTCCAAGGTTTAAGAAACTGTAGAGACTTGAGGTAAAGGAGTGGGAGTCTCAGAAGAAAGACACACAAGTGCTGTAGTAACAATTTCCTCTTATTCTTTTTTTTTCTAACTACACCACAGAATGAATTCCAGTCCTGAATGAAATGAGGAATTACAGAGGATTAACTTGTGAAACTGTAGGTCCTAATCTTTCTCATTGAATGAAATGATGAAATGCCTATTTTGGTTAGAATTGTGCACTCATACTATACTTTAGGCTTCACAATTGGAGCACTTAATATTTTTTTTCTAAAGAGAAAGAATGTTATTCTGTAGAATTGCCTTTTATTCTCATAGTTTTTGTTTGTTTTCATGCTATAGCAAGTTACATTTGAAAATAACACTATGAACCTGAAGCACTCACAGTTTAATATTGGTCTGTGTTTTTTGTGTGTGAGTGTGCTGGTATTAGGGTTTGAACTTAAGGCCTTGGGCTCTTGCATGGCTTTGTTTCTAACGGTTGACACTCTACCATTTGAACTCAGTTCCTATGATGTGTTTTCTTACACGTTGATTATTTTATTACTGTCATACTCGTCTTTGTATCTTCAGTGTATAGGAAACATGGTGGTAGTGATTTCATATAGCCTATAATTTAGGATTATAAACTATGATAATTTTTAACCATCCTTCTGGTTCTATCCAAGTTCTTTCATCAGCAATTAAATATAAACCAGAGAGTATGAACTTGGAGTAAAATCTTAATTGAGCTTAAACACTATTTGCTTAGTCACTTGTAGTTTGTGGCATATTAATTATATACCATTGACAGATGATTTGACAGAGTAAGTGAAAGTATACTCTAATAGATAAAAAAATCACTGCATAGATCTAATGGATAAAAGAATGGTATGGGATCACTCAGTAGACAGACAAATCACCCCAGTATTTCCTGGGACACATTGGAATGCCTTTGATAATGAAGAATCCTTTGATAGTGTTTGGGAAGTTTATATAAGTTAGCTAAGTTTGGTATATTTAAGCTAAGGGAATGAAGCAGTTGGATGGAGTATTTCCTAGGTTCTTCTCATGACTAACAAGCACAGCTACTGTGAAGGTTATAGATTTAGTTTGAAGTTTTAGGAGTTTGGGAGTGGCGATCTCAGCAACATTGAAAAGAGTGCTGCTTATGTCTTTATGACTCTTCAAAGTCCTGGAGCAAGTGGAGATTTCAATTCTCTGAGCTTTTTATTTATTTATTTGTTTATTTTGGTAAGAAAAAAATGAGTAGCAGTGTATGTGGAGTAAATGGTAAGCTTAGTGGTACTGTGTGTACCACTAATTATTTAATTGTATTACTAAGATGTTTAGGAAATAAGGCAACAGATTAAATAGTGATTGTCTTTGAATCATGATAATGTCAGCCTTCATCCTTACCCCAACACAACCTTTAAAAAAATCTTTATTTTATCTTTAATTACTTGTACAAAGGGATTTTAGTTCATGAGTACAGTGAATCTTGATCTATATCAATCTTTTCATCATTTTCCCCCATCTCTCCCAACCCTACCCATCCGCTCAATTTACTTGGTTTCACTTTCACACAAGTACATTGAATATTATGACTGCATCCACAATTAAATTTATATTATAAATATTATATATATATGTACATATGTATATATATATATATATAAAACAGTTCACTTTTGGGCAGTCTTAGGTTCACAAAAAAATTAAGGAGAAGCTGTAGAGAATTCCCATATATACATAGCTTTCAATATCAAGATCTTGCATCAAAATGGTACTTTTGTTTTAAGAACCTATATTGAAGCACAATGATCATGCAAAATCTGTAGTTTATGTCATAAATATTTTAAGTCTCGTTCAGTTGTGACACATTGTTTAGTGGAACTACTGGACATGTTGGCATAATTGGCACAACATAATGCCCTGTTGCATTGGTTCAACCACAACACAATCTTTGATTTCTTTTGTAATTAACAGTATCACTGAGATTAAGCAAGTTCAGTTTTTAAAAATTTGTAATGACTACATAATACATTATGGTTTTATTTTTAACTGCTATCAACCATAAGCTGCTTATTGTGCAGTGTTACCCATGGTTGTGACCTGGTTTAGGGGTTTGGAACTAAGGGGAAAGCTGGAAATTGTAGATAAAGGAAATGAAGAATTGTTGATTTAAAAATGTGAATGGTAATTTCTGTTTTTAAGTATTCTGGCCGCTTGGTTGCTAGAAGAGTGGGCAAGCACAGATTGTAAGCTTCTCTTCTTTTTTGGATTAGTTAACATACGATAAGGCAAGGCCTTGATAAGTGCAATGCAAGGGGTTTATATGTTCTACAGTGAGTATTTAAATACTGAAAACATAGAATATGTTTTTAGAGCTTTCTGGAGGTTTCTCTTGCTTTATTTGGCCTTTCTGAGGCAATGTTATAGAGAAATATTTTTGTTTTTTTTTTCCCCCAAGGAATTTCCAGTTGCCAGAAGGGTAGAAAACGAGGGGAAAGCAATTTGCACCAGTAATATTTAAGTGATTTTCACTTTGATGATTTCAGAATAATTCTGATAGAAACAGAATCATGGTAGGGAAAATACATTTAAAATTAAGCTCAGAAAACTTGCCAAGGAAAAGTGCTTTCATTCAACACCAGAAAACACAATGCTTTTTCCTCCTTCCCTGGGTGGTGGGTAGCAGGAAGTTAACAGCTGGAGTGCTCCAGAGACCATGGCTTCCAGGGGTGTGCATCATAGCACCTCCCTGTGTAGCCCAGGTTCCTGCAAGGCCAGGGGTTGATGAGGAGGGAGTCCTGGCCATGCCCTGCCCCACCTTGCCCTGCCTGCAGCTGAACTTTGGCCCCTGGGCTGCTGACACCAGAGGGAGTTTGAATGCAATGACGTCTTTGCTACTTTCAGCTGCACAACAGGAAATACTCTCAGCCTCCCCCCTTCCTGCCTGGAGAAAGTGGGGCTTGCTGCTCTGGTTGGCCAGCAGAGACCTAGTTTCAGGCTGCATGCGCTGAGTACACACTGGGGCGGGGGAGGGGGGATGGAGGAGGGGTCACCCAGTGTGGAGAAGCCCAGGAAAAGTTGGTCATCATTGATGAGGACCACACCACCTCCATTTTCCTGAGAGGACATCAGGCTAGGATCCAAGAACCTCTAAGGTTGGGGTGAGGGTGTTCTGTAAACGAGGTCCTTGGTGCTGCTACTTCAGTGAGCTCTACTTGATTTCTCCTTGCTTTAATATGATATTCAGTGTTCCTGGTTACAAAACCTAGACAGGAAATATATCCTTTACTCCAGCCCTCCTCTACCTGCTACCCTTTCTCCCTCCCTCCCTCACCCTTTTTTTGTTTTTGTTTTTTTTTTTGTCAGGCTTGAACTTGGGGTCTGGGCACTGTCCCTTAGCTCTTCACCTCAGGGCAAACACTATACCACTTGAGCCATAGCCCGACTTCTGGTTTTCTGGTGGTTAATTGGAGATAAGAGTCTCAAGGACTTTCCTTGCCCAGGCTGGCTTTGAACCGCCATCCTCAGATCTCAGCCTCCTAAGTAGCTAGAATTACAGGTGTGAGCCACCAGCTCCCTGCCCTCCCTCCCTCCCTCCCCCGACTTCCTTCCTTCCTTCCTTCCTTCCTTCCTTCCTTCCTTCCTTCCTTCCTTCCTTCCCTCCCATTCTATTTCTCTCTCTTTCTCTCTTTCCTTCCTTCTTTCTCTCTTTCTTTTTCTTTCTTTCCTTTCTCTTTTCTCTTCCCCTCCTCCTCCTCTAATTCTTCCACCTCCTTCTTTCTTCTTATATACTAGAGCTTGAATTTGAAGACTGGGTGCTGTTCCTTAGGTTTTTCACTCAAGGCTGGCACTCTACCACTTGAACCACAGCTCTACTTCCAGCTTTTTGCTGGTTAATGGGAGAAAAAAGTGTCACAGACTTTCCTGGGTCGGTTTCAAACCATGATCTTCAGATCTCAGCATCCTGAATAGCTAGGGTTACAGGCATTAGCTACTTGTGTCTCCCTACCTGCCATCTGCCTTGGTGGTGAACACACAGATAGGAGTGTTTAGTACAAAGCACAGACCTTTTGTCCTGGCCAGCAAATGGTCTGAGTATTCATGATTTTGGTCCTCATTTAGGTAAAATGGTGAATTTCATTTTAAAAAATAGGAATCATTTTGCACTTTTGAAGACAATACGGTGTTTCTGGATTTATTATCCTGGAATTACAGAGATCTGTTTCCCTCTGTAGGTAGGCTATAAAAAAAAAGCAAGTCAACCTAGGTTTTAAAAATAACAAAATGTTTACATTTGCATTAATAATACTTCAAATTATGCTTTAGAATCTATGTTGAGTATTGGTAATATATAAGCACCATGAATCTTGTGTGTGCGTCTAATGTACTTGCAAGTATGATGAAGAAGAGTATTATGAACTGAGCCGTCAGTGTGATTATTTCCGTGGTTGACTCATGAATAGGCTTTGTAATGGTAGATTGTTCTTTTGGCCGCACAGCCAAAATGCCAAAGTTCACTGAGAGGTCTGCTGAGGTTTCTTATGTCAAAGTCTTGACAGCAACGACCTAACTAGATGAAAATATTATTTGGTAGTTCCTGGTAGACCTAGAAAATTCTACTGCACTGGCAAGGATGGGCTGTGTTTACATGTTTAAGTTAAATTTGAGTCAGGCAGTGAGCTATTTCTTTATGCTTTAAAGGTTCCTGAAAATACATTAGATGTGTGTATAGTACAGTATCATTTCCTTTGGGAAAGCCTCAGCTGATTTATGCAAGAAAGAATTTTAAGGATGGTCTTAGTAGATTTGTAATATGAGTCATACATTTTTTAATGTCTTTTTTTTTGGTGGTTGGGGAGGGGTAGTTTTCCTTTTTCCCTTGATGGAATTTAATACAGATTCCTTCTCTTTCCCATCAGGTTGTCATCTGAGTAAAACTTGGTTATGAAATGCACAAAACACAGTAGTGTTGACATTCTTAGTGGCCCCTTTAAAGAAATGATATTGGAAATGAAAAAAACGAGGGCACTGGGTGCTGTTGGCTCATATCTGTAATCCTAGTTAAAACCAGTCCAGTCAGGAAGTATCTCCAGTTAACCATCAAAGAAGCCCAATGTGGAGCTGTGGCTCAAATGATGGAGCATTAGCCTTGAGTGGACAAAGCTAAGGAATAGTACCCAAGCCTTGAGTTCAAGCCCCAGTCTCTCTGTCTGTCTGTCTCTGTCTGTCTGTCTCTCTCACACACACACATACACACTCAGGAAATTATTTCTAGAGTATATGTGAAAGCCAGCAGTATTCACAATAGTACTGTTTAATTTTTTTTCCCCTTGTACTGTAGGGATCAGACCTAGGGCCTGAGGCATGCTGGAGCATTTTAGGTGAAGACTAGACTACTGAGTCACACTCAGTAGAGTTAAACAGATTCTTAATAATTAAACAGAATCAGGGGTAAGAATCAGGGGTAAAAGTGTGGTTTTTTAAGCTAGAGAGGATTCATTTTGTTATGATTCTCTTTTTTTATTTTCCTTTTATTAAAATTATACAGAGAAATACCTGGTTTAACATGGAGAGCCATTCAAGTAGATGTCAGTTTTACCACATAGTATTTGGATTCCCTGCATTTGCTCTCTGTAAAATGTATTTTCTTCTAAACCCAGCTTGGCCATGAGTAACAAAAGCATTATGAACATGTTTATTTAGAAGTATTATTGTAAGGATCAATTACTTGAGATTTGTATTAACAATAATCCTCCGTCTTTATCAGCATCGTGTTGGTGCTGCTAAGTAGGATTCTTAGTTGTATTAATTGAATCTCAGAATCACCAGAAGATTAACATATTAATATATAAAACAAGTTTTTGCCAGGTGCCTGTGGCTCATGCTATAATCCTAGCTACTCAGGAGGCTGAGCTCTGAGGATCGAAGTTCGAGGCCAGACAGGCAAGAAAGTTTGTGAGATTCTTATCTTCAATTAACTACTAAAAAGCTAAGTAGAGGTATAGCACAAGTGGTAGAGCAACGGCTTTGAGTGAAAAACCTAAGGCGCAGTGTCCAGGCCCTGAGTTCAAGTCTCCAAAACAGCAACAACAACCCCTCACCCCCAAAGAAAATCCCCAAGTTTGTTAGTAGTACTTCTGAATTTCACAAAATCTGAATTTTTATAACAATCCAAATTGAATACTACATTTACATGAAATACAAATCTGTCTACTTTTGATGCATCCTACATTTTGTGCTGAAGAAAAGTTATGTGTCCTTATAGTGACTAAAACTACATTTCTTGTTAGAGTAGGTAGAAGAATAGGTTTTATCTATCAGCTAAGCTGTTTGTATTTCTTGAAAGGAAATCCTAGATAGGTTTTATCTACCAGCTAAGATGTTTGTATTTCTTGAAAGGAAATCCTAGAATAAATGCAACCTTTCATTATATACTGGAATTATAGCTTGAAATATCTTTAGGTGTTTTTTTTTTTGCCAGCCCTGAACTCAGAGCCTGGTCACTGTCCCTGAACTTCTTTTGCTCAAGGCTAGCACTCTACCACTTGAGCCACAGTGCCTCTTCTGGCCTTTTGTGTATATGTGATACTGAGGAATCAAACCCAGGGCTTAGTGCATCCTAGGCAAGCACTCTACCACTGAGCCACATCCCCAGCCCTTTAGATACTATTTTTAAGAAGTGTTATACTTAAGTATTTTTACAAAGAATTGTTAGTCTGCTGTCTGTCTTTCCCATCTCTCAGATTTCAGATACTGCTCATGCTACTGGGCTGATGTTTAGAATCCCCTTGCTTCACAAGTGGTTTCAATGCAGCAAAAATAAGAACATTAGAACTTAAAAAAATGAGTGGTAGAGTGCTTGCCTAGGATGCATAAAGCCCTGGGTTCGATTCCTTAGTACCATAAAACAGTAAAAGCAGGAAGGGGACAGTACTCAGGCTGTGAGTTCAAGCTCCAGGATTGGCAAAAAAAGTGATTCAAATATACATGTACAATAAATATTAAATTGAAATATCAAAAGCATGATATCTAGCAATACTGCAACCCAGATGTTCTATTTGCTAATTATGCATGATCACCTGTTTCATTTAGTGAGAGTCAGTTTTAAAAAGCTCACTGACCTATTTATTGATTTATGGGAATACATATTTAGTGGTGCTGAATTTGAATAATTTAGCTAGTACTTGTAAGGAAGACTGCAAAGCAGCAGTTTGAGATTCAAAGAACTTTTAAGTGCTTAAGTTCAACAATATTTGACCATTTATTGCCTAATAGGATCATTGATATATTTGATTTTGTTTTTTCTGGAAAACTATGGATTAAAAGGTCCTGCCTATCCTTCTTCTTGTCTAGTAAGTTGCTCAGCAGATTGGCTTCCTGGGCCTGTGATCTGTGTAGTATCACTGGCCTTAAGGTCCATCAGAAGGGGCCTGTTTGGTTTAATGTCTGCCACCTTGAAATTTTAGTTTTTGAACAAACAGCCCTTTATTTTTATTTTGTATTGGACTCTAATAATTATATAGCTGATCTTAGTGTTCAATAATATTTGTGACAAAAGAGCGTCTTGACTAAAATTGAAGAAGTTAGATTATACTCCTGAAGATATTGGTTTGATTGTGAGCAGCTGGGATGATTGGGAAATATCCAGTAAGATTTCTCAAATAGTGATAATATCGAATGCATATGCTATGAAATTAAGAAAACTGAGGGGAGGGATTGGGTTGGGAGGGATGAGGGAGAATGACAAAAGGGGCAACATCAATTAAGACACATACTCATAAACTGATTAGTTGAATGGAAACTCCTTTGTATAACTCCTTAATGATAATAAAAATTTAATTTACAATGGAACAAAAAGGGTGACATGGATCAAAAGGCATTGCATTTATAAACTGATTTGTTGAATGTTAAAAATAAAACAAAACAAATGAACACAGACCCAATGTATTTGGACTTGAATATGAATAGTCTTTAAAAAAGGTTACTCTTCCATAAAATGTTCAATATAGCCTCTTAGTTGGTTGGAGCTAAATAAAATACTACAAAATGTAGGAGACTGGTGATAGGAATTACCAAAGGTATCATTGACTGTTTGCCTCATTCTTTTTCTGTGTGCGCAGCTGTATTTTTGTTCACGTCTAATGATTAATAAGTACTTATGAAATATTTCTCCCTCTTACTAGTGATGTTAATTATTGATAATCAACCAGTTGATTTATCCCTAATGAATGGATTTGTTGCCAATATTGTGTCACATATTGGGCAGGACTTATGTTAAAATACCTTTATTTTCTAGAGAATAAGATGTATTTACATGTTCCTGCATGGCAAAAGACTTTAAAATTTCTGTATTTAATTCCATATTTTTTATTTTATTTTTTTTTACTGAGAGCCAGCTCTACTGGATTTATGGTGGGAAGAGATGCCAGGTAACCTGGAAGTGTGGATTTTGGAGATAGTTTCTAGCATTGAATGCTGCATTGGCCACTTTCTTCTTGTATGACTGGATCAATGAGGTCATTTTTCTTAATCTGTTTTCCTTCCGTGTAAAAGAGGCATAAACTCCTAAATAAGACCTTGTGAGAGTGAAATGAATTATAGTTAAGTAGTCTTAGTATGCACTTGATAAATGCTCAGTTAGGAGAAAAGTATGTATAGACCATTCTGAATCTTACTATCTTAAAAATTAAGAAGCTAACTTATTTGCTTGTTTGTGTTGTTTATATTGAGATCTTTACATTGCTCTCTCTTCTCCAAAACATCATGATTGAGTGAAGTAAACTCACTTGTAATGTAAGAATTAGGATGTTGTGTAATAAAAGCAAAAGTAGAGGGAAACAGAGTGTGATAAGAAGGCCTTGAAGAAACACTAAACCCTCCTTGAGGGATAGATTAAATGGATGGAACATTCCCTCAGCTGGTCCTGTGAGTGTAGGGGGAATCCAGGACAACTTGGTTGCCCTGGTTTAAGAATGCGTCCTGTGCTTGGGGAATTGTAAGCAGCTTAGCATGGCTGAAGTTTACAGCAATGGGGATGTTAACTGTGGCCAGGTCATAAAGAAATGCATCACAGATACAGAAAGTGAACCCAGAGTCTTCACCTAGAAACACGGAGTCAGTAGTTTCCTACAGGAAGCTCTGAGCATTGAGATTGGTGACACTATAGAGAGGTCAAGTAATAGAAGCACTGAAAGTGATTAGTAATCAGGAGATGGCTGCTAGTCTGTCATTTGGTTTTTAGTGTGAATGACTATTTCAGCTGCTTCCTGTTATGTTAGGGAAGACATTATGTTATGTGTAGGGAAGACATTTAAGTCAGACACCAAAACTACTGACTGAAAGAGAATTAATTTCCAGAATTTCCGAAAGAAGTCTTACAATCCATTTCTCCCTAGTTCTTCTGTATTAGGATAAATCACTGGTTTGACATTAGTTTATGCCAACTAAACCGTAACTAATAGTAGGGACAGGGCAACATTCTGATACATCACTGTTGCTTTAGAATATGATGGGTTTTAAATTCATAATGCTTAATTCAAAGAAAATAGACTGCCAGCCACTTTTCTAGGATCTTTATTTGTGTTAATTAATTTGTCTGCATATTTAATTATACCCCAAATTCTTCACTTTATAAGGAAGGCTGTTAGTATCTTCAGCTTACAGATGAAACTATAAGTATCTTGTCCATGTTCACATAGTTGGTATGTTTTAGAGTGAATTTGAGTTCAGGCAGTCTGAATTCAAGTCCCAACTTTCCCTCCTTTTCCATAATTCCTTCAGTTACTTCCTTACAGTAGCTCAAGATATACTTGCCAGATTAATGGCAAGTTGAATAGCAGATGAATTAAACATTTTTTTATTTAGATGAGCAATCTGAGTTTATTGTTTTTTTCTATTGGTGGTTGGCACCTATTATTTTTCTCAGGAAAGTTTATTCTTCTATTACTACAAATATTAATACAACTAAACAAATTCTGCTTGAAATCTAAGTACTGGGAATTTGTTGCTTAATAGGTAGGGAATAGTCAACTGAGTTCTCCCTTCTGTTGTGGGGCTGGGGTTGTTTGCTGGGGATGATGGCAGTACTACAAGCCAGTTATCTGCATGGTACAGGAGTGGACTACCACCACGTTATGAGTGAAGCTGTAAGCTGTTCACATGTAATGCAGTAGTGGACCAAGGCAAGCCTTGAGTGCCATGACCTTTGCAAGCCAGGACTTGGGAGATACCAGGATAACTAAGTGACAAATAAGTAGCTGAATACAACAGAAGGGGCATTATTCTTTTGTTTGTGACTTTCTTTTTAGCTGTAACTCTGTGACCTTATGTAGTAGTTATACAGAATGGGGCTATAATTCTTATCTTTGGAGTTTAAATGAATGGTCAGGAATTGTTTGCTGGGCTCATACAAGGATGGAGCCTAGTGTCTTTACAATGAAAAGAATTAAACTTTATCTCATGGAACAAACTTTCCTACTGTAGAAATACTTTATAAAATGTCAGTTTATTTCTAAGGACATAAAAATATATTTTGAAAGTTTTCTGTTTTTCCACAGAATTTCCTGTAGTTTTGTCATTTGAATACATTTTTTCTGTGTAACGTTGGTGTTCAATAGAGAGTTGATATAGATTTACTTCCAGTTTATTGATATGACTTGAGAATAATAGCCACAAGTGAGAGAGAGCCTTGTCAGAGTATCTTTTTTTCACTAGATAAAGTTAAAATTTCTAATATTTTAAAAGCTATTTTACTAATCTTGAGTAGTCAATGTATACAATATTTTATTTTCTGAGGCATTCTATAGTTGAAAATAAGTTTAATTGTAGAAGGAAAATAAGAGAGTATTTATGAAAATGGTCTGTAAATAGACTGATGATAAGTTGTCTGTATTGTAAGTTGTATTATGGCATGTGTTTCATAGAGGGCAATGTGATCTGGTGTGTGTGGGGGTGCGTAGGAGATAACTGTGGACCTAGATTTGCATAGATGATATTTGTAGACGGTTCCTGGCTTGAGTGAAGTGTATTCCCAACTTACCCAGTGCAAAGGAGGATTCATTTTTTAGTTTTTATAATACAATTATGAGACAAATATTAAAGTATAAATCTCTGAAACTGGTGAAGATAGCCACTAATATAAAAGGAGAGATTTGTATACATTTTACCTAAAAAGAGCACTTAGCACTGTTTTATACTTATTCTCTTTATTTTGATTTTTGTCTTGTAAAATAAAGAGTTGAGGTGACTCAAAGTTCATTATAGTTTTTCAGTTTTTATTGCTTGTGTTTTTATAGACCTCAGGAAAAAAAACACACATTGAATGTACATGGGAATTAAGGAAACCAGTAAGGAAAATGTTATTAAACTAAATAGAAAAATAGGGTTGATAAATAAGCTTGGGATTGAAAAAGATGTTTCATTTTTTTTAAATGAGGGTACAAATTGTTATGTCTTAAAATTAATTGGCAGGGAATTATATACTCTGAAGAAATGCGTGATTGATTGTGTTAAGTACAAATGTTTACATTAAAAAAAGAATTACAGTGGGAATAATAGTTGAGACTTTAAGTTCTTTCAGTTAATTGGTTTCCTGCCATCACTGTTTTCCAAATGAGTGGAACTTGTTTGCAAGTTTGGTTTTTTTTTTAATAGCATGGTCGTGGGAAATTATATTTGTACAGCTTAAGGCTTATTCATTCATTTATTTTCCTTTGTATTTATATAATTATATGAATGTGTTCTCTAAAACTGAGAGAACATGTTGTTGTTTGTTGGTGAATAAGAAGTTGTTAGACAGTGCTCTATTTTTACAGCTGAGCTTCAGGGTATCACGTTCTGAAGAGGTCAGCTGGGCATGACCTCATGGGCATGAGTCTCCCAGACAATTCTGAAAGAGCACAGGCCTGTGGAGTTGCAAAGCCATGGCAGACCATCTGATTGCTGTAGTGGAGAGGCATCTGGTTTGTTACTGCAGCCATAACAGCATTTATATTAAATACTAAGTGCTAAGAGGATCTAGTAGGATAAGTAGTGTCTTTTGCATAAAGACTCTCTGGGTGCTGTTGTAGCATTAGCTCTGAGCTCCTTTAATTAATAAAAATTAATGGAAAGGTAGAGAGGAGAAGGTTGGAGGAAATAGGCATTGAGTACAAAGATGGATGGTAGTTTCATTTCATTATTAAAATTAATCTTGTTAAGACACTGTAAGAAAACGTTATGGCATTGAGGGTGGGTACAGCTACATGAAAAAGTAGTATTTGCTTATCTGATTTATCTGCTATACGGATGTTATTACTTAGCGTTGCTGTCTTTACTTCGGACTTCCTTGTTCAGGGAATTCAGGCACCAATGTACTGATGACACTTGTACTGTTGGTGACAGATCATACTTGTTTCTAAGATTCTTTCTCAGTGACGTAAGTTCTGAAATGCTAACATTTTCCAGACATTTAGCAAAGATGTGTTCCATTTGCTATCATTATTAATGGGAATAAAATCTGTTAATATGAACTTCACATGCATAGAGTCGTTCACCTCTGCGGGGTGTGTAAGTCAGTGTCTTGCTTCTGCAGAAGTGGCTCCCTTCCCAATCACTTCATTGAGGTCTGTATTCACTTTTCTGTTGGATGGGAGTAAGTGACTTTTTCATTTTGGATGTAACACTCTTTAGCTTTCTCATTGCTACTACCATATTGTACTTTCTACATCCAGTAGGTCAATAATTCTGGAGGAGAAAGAACCAACAGCCAATGTGTATCACATAGGGCATTGCTATGTAATGTATTTATGTTTGGACTGTTAGAATAAAGTACATCAGATTTGAAATTTTGACTTATTGATGTTACCTCTTAGACCTTGCTCTTAGCTTATAATGACATCTGGCAATCCTGGGCATTCCTTGGCTTTTCATCACTGATCTCAGCCCATCTTCACATGCCTTTCTCCCTGTGTGTCTCTGTCATCTTATAAGGACACTAGTCCTATTGGATTAATGTCCAAATTCACTCCACTGTGACATCATCTTAACTAAATACATGCACTGAGACCCTATTTCCAAATGTAGTAATGCTCTGAAGTATGGAGTTTGAACTTTTGTCTGTCTTTTTTGAGAACACAATTCAGTGCATAACAAGAGGACTGAAATTCAGTCTAAGAGGATTTTCCTATAGTGTCAGTCCTTCTAGGGGGAGGTGGTGACAATTAAGATACAATTCCCATTCTTGCACATGTTTTAACATAATGTTGATGGTATTAGTTTGTCTATTGAGGTCCAAATCACTGGGTAGCTGAGATGAATGTGATTTGTAGGAATCAAAAGAAAGGAAATGGGGGATCAATAATTAGATGAGAAAACCATTTCTTAGAGGAAAATGAAATTTGAATTGGGTCTTCCTAATGAATGGGGTTCAGAATATATATTTGTGAAAAGTGGAGGCATAGAGGATATCATGGAAGAGAAAACCTGCATCGAAAACTGGAAAAGTGTTTGTTCACATTTTTTTTTTTTTTTTTGGTTGGTTGTGGAGCCTGAACGCTGGGCCTGGGCTCTGTTCCTCAGTTTCTTCAGCTCAAGGCTAGTGTTCTACCACTTGAGCCACAGTGGTATATGGTGCTTATATGGTGCTGAGGAATCGAACCCAGGGTCTCATGCAAGGCAAGCACTCTACCACTGAGCCATCTTCCAAGCCCCTGTTCACAGTCTTTTAAAAGTTAAGAATCTGCTGTTTGTATATCACAGAGGTGTTTGTCAGGAATAAGCCTGGGCCCTAACAACTGATTTCATCCATTGTTATTTACTACTGAGATCTTACTATGAAACACTGCAGATACATTAGATTTTTTTTTTTGGTCGGCCGTGGGGCTTGAACTCTGGGCCTGGGCACTGTCCCTCAACTCTTCAGCTCAAGGCGAGCGCTCTACCACTTGAGCTACAGCGCCACTTCCGGTTTTCTGGTGGTTTATTGGAGATAGGAGTCTCACAGTCTCTCCTGCCCGGGCTGGCTTTGAACCGCGATCCTCAGATCTCAGCCTCCTGATAGCTAGGATTACAGGCGTGAGCCACTAGTGCCCGGCTGATACATTAGATTTTGACTAGGCATTTACCTTCAAGGCCAACATCTGTGCATCAATCTTTTTTTTTTTTTCAAAATAAAAATTTGGGGACAGAGTTTTACTCATAATGTTGTCCAGGCTAGCCTTAAAAACTCCTGGACCTAAGTTACTCTCATTTGTTAGATTCTGGAGTAGCTATACAGGCACTTGCTACTGTGCCCAGTATGAACCCTCATTTTAATTCATAGTTTATGTATAAAGGTTTTTTTTTTCTTATGAATCATTGATCTGGTTGGTGGTAACTAATAATAATTGAGCAGCATGCTTAAGGTCAACTGTTTAAAATACTTTAACTGATTTAATCTTTATCAACTTTTACATGATAGTTTCTACCATATTTTATAGACTTAGGTGTCATCATTATAAGAAGTATTTGATTACTTCTAAGGATGAGTTACAAGGTTTCTGATGAACTGAAAGGCATCATTGGCAATAAGAAAAATTTTGATTTCAAAAATGCTAAAATATGGAAAAATATGTATGTCTTAGCATTGGTGGAAAGCTTAAATTTTGTAACATATACTGATTATAGTTAACAGATTGGACAATAGAAGAATTGAGAAGGTCAGTATCTTACCAAAGGTTTCTGGTCGATGGAGCCCAGGTTTCTTTTTCTTTTTTGCCAGTCATGGTGCCTGAACCTCAGCTCTTCAACTCAAGGCTAGCGCTCTACCACTTGAGCCACAGCACCGCTTCCAGCTTTTTCTGCTTATGTGGTGCTGAGGAATCGAACCCAGGGCCTCATGCATGAAAGGCAAGCACTCTACCACTGAGCCACCTTCCCAGCCCCTGGAGCCCAGGTTTCTATCCAAGGGCCTCGTACCAGATCCTAAATCCTTAAATATGATGTGCCATACCTTGTACTTTGAAAGCCCTTAGTACTTCTCAGATGCCCTTTCCTTATGTTCAAAACCTGATTTTGTTTCAGGGCTTTCCATGGAGCAAGGTCTGGGGTCCATTAGAGGAAGAGAGGTGTGTACAGATGTGCAACTCAGCTGATGATTTGGCTGATCAGGGACTTTGTAGAGCTGGTCTTTTGTTGTAGCATAAAAAAATCAGATAATGATGAGGCAAGGCCATGCAGGTGAGATCTGGGGCAAGAGTGGGTGACTTCTTGTGGAAAATGGTGTGTCTTCATTTTAAGTTTCACTTCCTCTGAAGGCCTCGCTCAGCCCCCCACCCCCTATCTCTATCTTGAATCTCTTGCTTGTCATCAGAGGTGTTGTTGCTGGGTTGCTTGGTTTCATTTCCTGTGAAGTTCCCTTTTGTCTGGCTGATGGTGGCCCTGTAGGTATCTCTAGTTTCAAGGCTTGTGGGAAAGTACCCAGGCACTAGGTGAAATATGGGAAAGGATATTGAGCTGAATAAACAGTAGGCGGTGAGGTATAGTATGATCACTTTTCTCTTCCTTTTTTAATATTTTCCATCTTCATAAGGACATCCAGTATCTCTCCATACATGGGGGTTTCCCCTCCAATAGTTTTTTTGGATAAAAATTGAAAATGATATATTGTTCATATTTCAGATCCTTACACAAATGTCTTTTTGTAGTGGTCTGGAAACAGTTCTCAGAGCGAAATTAATTTTCATTTGGATGCTGAGGCTTGAGGTTTGAGGATGTTTTAACTGTATAAGACTCTAACTGCTGAATACGTTAAAAACAACTATATTTTGATTTTAAGCAATTGTACAAAGGAGTTGCCATTCGACAGACCAGTTTATGAATACAGTACCTCTTGATCCATTTCACCCCTTTAACAGTCATCCCTCCCTCCCTGCCACCTCTTTTTTCACTTGTCTTAATTTTTAGATTATGTTTTCATTTTTTCTGCCATTTAACGTGTGTGTGTGTGTGTGTGTGTGTGTGTGTATGTATATATATAATGCATCTTGATCTGTGCTATACTTCACCTCCCCCCCCCCCATCCACCTACCCCTTCTCTTATTTTCTTCAGTTTGTGGCATACGCAATGCATTCTTTTTTCTTTTTTGGGTCCGGTTATGGGGCCTGAACTCTGGGCCTGGGTGCTGTCCCTCAGCTCTTCAGCTCAAGGCTAGCACGCTATCACGTGAGCCATAGCACCACTTCTGTTTTTTTTTTTTTTCTGCTTATGTGGTGCTGAGGAATCGAACCCAGGGTTTCATGTATGCAAGGCAAGCGCTCTACCACTGAGCCACCTTCTCAGCCCCTGCAATGCATTCTTGCCTGTATTCTACTCATTTCCCCCATTCATTTTTCTACCTTCTCCACTTGACCCCTCCCCCTGGCAAGTACCCATTTCCTAGTACTCATTTGGTTAGGCTTTGACTTAGTCTTTCTAAAGAATTATATTATTTGTGCTTTCCATAGAGTGTTATGCACATTGGGTGGCACCCACATGGTTATGAATGAATTTATTGAGAAACACTTTTTGCAAAGCTCATCCTCAGCTAAGCAGTTGGGTCCTCCCTCATTTGATTACGATGAGTTCTGGTTTTGTCACACTGCAGTGAAAAGGACACAGTCTCTGTGTGCTGCCTGATTACAGCACCATAGTCCAGCTAATGGTTTTTTTTTTCCTCCCTGTAAACATATGGCATACATGATATTTCCAAGTAAGCAATAGTCTTAAAGGAATTATCACACAACTTACTATGCCCACAGTTCTCCTTACTTCTCAGTGTCCTCATCTTATAAATGGGTTAAAAATATCTCCTATCTGCTACGAGAAATAATTTATATTTGGAAACATCTTTTTTTTGGGGGGGAAGCAGAATCTCAGCTTTTCTATATTCCTTTTTAGAAATGCAGATCATGTTTCTTTCTCCCGGTGTTGACTCTGGTACCAGAGATAGGATTGTATATATTTTCTCTTTGATCAGAAATGTCTTCTGGTGAGAAAATCCCCATATTTCTTCAAGATACACTTGAAAATATCTTCTTGTAAATTCTTGCTCTGGAGTCGTCTTTTCTGAGTTCTAACTTCATTCTTCTCAGCTTTTGACTCTGCCTTTCTCAGTGTGTTTATACCCAGCATGCCCTGACTCCATGAAATCATTGTGAGTCTTTTTCATAGGTTTGTGCTTTGTCTTCCTGATTAGAATAGAAACTCCCTGGGCAGAGGCATACTTTAAACTTGTTTTTCTTGAGCTTTTAACATTTAATTTTATCAAGTGCTTTGCAGAAAGTGACACTCAGCAAATGTGGAACCATGATAGTTAAATAGAGTACACGGGGCTTTAGTGCACAGACTGACATCTTTAGCATGCACAGCAGTCTCTCAAGGTGCTTTAACAAAACCTGGTCCCCAGGCCGTATAAAAATAGATAGAGGCAAATTCTAGTGCATGTGATAGAAGGACTGCTTTTTTAAAAAAAATTAATTTTTTTGGTAAAGGTAATGTACAGAGGGATTATACTTACATGAGTCCGGTAATGAGTACATTTCTTTTTGAACAGTGTCCCCCCCCATTTTCTCCTTGTTTTTCCCTCTCCCCCTCTCCCCACAAATTGTATAGTTCATTTCCAACATAATGTCTAGTGAGTATCACTGCTGAATTGTTTCACCATCTTAAAGACTGCTTTTTGAAAATAGTGATCTGTGTATTAAGATACCATTTCTAAGAGCCTAATATATGGTTTTGTTTTTCCAAGTAAGGAAGGGAAGAAGAGATGGAGAATCTTGCAGGTAAAACACTTATTTAAATTATCTTTTGAAATGTAGGCCACAGTGAGTTGAACACTAGAAAGTTTGACCTCAGAACAAGCTTGTTTGCCCTTATTCCAGGCTCAGTTTTAAAAGGGTTGTGGTCTTATCCTCTAGAGAAGATTAGGGCAATATACAGAAAGCACATGGAAAGAGTCCCACTGGTAAGAGATGACACGTTGATTACCAAAGGGTATAGCTGACAGCCTTAAAGTGATAAAGGAAATAGATAAGACATAAAAATCATGAACAAGGCTGGATGCTGGTGGCTCAAGCTTGTCATCCTATCTATTCAGGAGGCTGAGATCTGAGGATCACGGTTTGAAGTCAGCTCAGGTGGAAAAGGACCAATGAGGCTCTTACTCCAATTAACCACTCAGCTGTGGCTGAAAGTGGTAGAGCACTAGCCTTGAACAAAAAGATCTCAGGGACAGCACCTACTCCCTGAGTTCAAGCCCCATAAAGAACTACAAATGTAGACAAGAAAGAAACCTGAAGAGCTTAAGGACAGGCAAATTGATGGTTCCCTGAGAGTAGCACCCAGTGGACAGTCATGATATGCCAGTTTCCCACTTATCTAAATTTACCAGGGCTGAGACCACACCTGTTCCATAGCATGCTTTTTCCTCAGAGTTTAACCGAGCATATCACTCACTCATAGAAGCAGCACTACAAGAATCTTCTAGTATAATCAAATTATATAAGTAGGTCTGCTGTGGTAAGAGGCAAGTTTTTTTTCTTTTTCATTTCAGTGTGTACAATTGCACATACTTTTGGTATGTGGAGGCCTATCTGACTTGTTTAGTTTATAGCTCATGCCCAGATATTCTGATACATTGTTCTATTTCCTGCCTTGATCATACTTAAATTGTCTTGAAATGCAAAGGATATGTTGTTTCCTATTGTAAATTCCTGAATATGTAGTATTATACTAAAATATTTTGAATTATCAGCCACTGTACAGCATACAAATACACATAAATACAGTCTATTTTAAAGTCTTCAAATATGTATTATGAAAATAATGAAACACTAAAATTAGAAGAAAAGGTGAGAAGGTGGATAAGAAAGGGTAATGGAGGAAGGTAATTTAATCAAAGTATATTATGTGCATGTGTGGAGACATGACAAATGAAACACCTTTGTACAATTAATATATAGTAATAAATAATATTCAATAGATTTGTGTATATAATTAGAAATCTGTGTATATCAATTTGAAGAATTATCTATATAGTTAATATAAATCATTTTATGTGGTAATTATCCCTTTATATATCATAAAGGTTTTCCTGGAGCATGGTACATCTATTAAGATATTTTAGCATGAATGCTAAGGACAAAAATGTATCAAGTATGGTAGTTAGACACATGGGTTCCATGTAATAAGAAAACCTTTTTCTTTTGTAGACTTTTGTTAATTATAAAAAGAAAACAGACTGAGTCTCCTATGTTGCCCAGGTTAGTCTTGACCTCCTGGGTTCAAGTAATCCTTCTGCTTTAGTCTCCTTAATAGCCGAGACTACAGGCCCACTGTGTTTCGCTGAAACACTAGTTTTGATATCGTATACAATCCAAATTTTAACTTTTTAAAAATTGGTTGTGTTTTTTATATGTTTTTTATTGTAAAAATACAGTACGGAGTTAGTTACAGGAGCAAGGTCAATGAGTACAGTTCCTATCAAGCATTGTTACCTCCTCCTTTGTTTTTCCTCTACCATCCCTTCCCTTCCACCTCCACAACTATACTCCAGCCTCCTATCCCTCCACTCGCAACCTCCCCACCCCCCATACCCCCCTAAATTGTAAAGATCATTTTTCAACATAGTGTCTTGTGCATCTCATTGTTACAATGGATCAACCTGTATCCCTATTTAAGCATTCTGTTTTTTCCCTTCCCCTCCCCAAATTATAGAAGCGTATATGCAAGATGCAGGGCAGTGACATCAAATACAGTGAAAGCAAGGGTTATACCATGGGGGAGAAACATAGAATGAAACAAAAAAGTCACATGGTACCTTATAAATATGTTAGAAACAATAGCAAGAAAGAAAAACCCACTTGTGTCCCTATCTTGGGGTTCATTTCACTTAACAACATCTTATCTGGTCATATGTACATCGCTTTTGACCTTTTCTGCTTGTCCCAGACATATACTCGTTATTGCAAATAAGGGAAACCATAGGACCTATGTTTCTTTAGGCCTGGCTTACTTCACTTAATATAATTGGAAAGTACTCTTTTTCATGGGGGAAGAATAGGAGATCTGAGGAAGTCTTCCACGGGTGCACCTTTGGTTTAAGGCAGAATTTTGAAATACAGTAAAGAGCATGTCTTTGATAGTAGCATCCGACCACTTAGCAAGCAGTCCTAGGCCTGCTTGCCCACTAGGCCTGACGGCAGCAACAGATCAAAATCTCCCTTTAGGCTTCTCAAGTTGCTATACTTCATTTCATTCAATCTTTTCTAGTTCCTGAATTGTCTATTTTTTTCCTTCCCAGTTGGAAACTCTAAGTATCTATCCAGATTCTAACAATGGTCTGGGAACTTTATAGAAAGAAAGATGAATCTTAGGCCATTTGTATTCTTAGGGAGTATATAATTCAGATTTGCTAATAACACACATGAGGAATAAGTCATTACACTAGAAGACAGAAGAAGAAGAAACTAAGTGTAATAAAAAGTGAGAGAGAAAAATTTAAGGCAATTTCAGCAATCAGGAAAGATTGTGTGGAAGAGAGGTGGGCCTTGAGTTGTGGTTAGCCTCTTTGGAAGGAACAATGGGGTTGAGAGATGGCAGTTCTGCTGGAGGTAATGTTACCTATGAAAGTGGGATCACCTCAGGTGGCTGTGCAGGAGTTAGGTATTACTACAGAAACATTACTACATAAACTCTTGAGAGCACCATCACCCAATTGTCATATAAATGGTGCCCCATGTCATTGTGCAGAATAGAGACTGAATGAAAGCCTGGTGACAGGAAATTTGCTGGCACCTAACCAGAGAATCACATGTAGCATAGCTTGGACAGTGATGCATTTTGAATGAAAGAATAGAGTTTTTTTTCCCCCCTTGCCTTGTGTGTTGACCTGAAAAACACATTTAATTCTCTACTTTGAAAACTGTGATTTCTCTCATTTACTTGGTAAGATGGAGCTGAGGAAGATAATTTTGAGCAATGAAATAACTGCAAATTTCAGAAGATAAATGATTAGTTAGTAATAGATAAGGCAAGATAAGTTGAGAAGTTACTATACTTGAGATGTATTTAAAATGGTTCTGACAGTGAACCGTCAGTAATTCACCAAACTGAAACTCTTGAAGAAGTCACAAGGTTCACCCCAAGTCAGTCCTAGTCTTTATCCTTGATATCGTATTTGTCACATCTCCTACCTCATTTGAGATTTTTAAGGCTTTTGTTAAATGATGTTTCCAGCTTCCAGCTTTCTTTCACTATTTCTCTTGTCATCTCTCTTTCTATATCACATGTTTTCTTCCCACACTTCTCTTATAAATATGTTTCTTTTTAGGTCCACCCTGGGGTTGAGCTTTCTTTCTCAGATCCAGTTGAGGGGCTGTTGACCAGAGGTTTATTTGGGGCTTGTAGTTCTGACTTCAGATTCTTCTCGATGAATCAGGAGCTCACGAAAGAGGCTTGAGTTGGAGCAGGATAGGAGCCAAGGAATGAGGCTCAAGTAACAGGGGTGAACATGGGTATTCATGTTCATATTCATTCATTGATTCATTCATTCAGTTTGTTGAGCACTAATAAGATAGTTTAGTGTGGTTTCCCTATTTGGTCCTGTTTTTGTTTCTCTCTTGCTTCCTACAAATATTTGAAGAAGTTTAAGATTTCTTTCACAACAGCTGATTCTCTCCAGGGGTAACAGCAAGTATTCTGGTAGTGTTAACAGGCAGCAACCCTGGGACCAGAGCAGCTGATTTTATTTTTGGTTTTTGTCAAGTGTTTGTAAGTTGAGAACTGCCCCTGTTCAAACAACATGACTTGGGTGGTATGTAAGAACTCCTGTAGAAATAATGAATGTGGAACAACTAAAGAGTAAAAGTAAACCACCCTGAACAACAAGTTGTCCAGCAAGTTTTGAAAAGACTTGGGTTTGGATTAATGTCTTGAAGAATCTGGATATGCTATGGGCCATTCACAGTCTCATTTATGTAAAACATGAGACTTTCTTTGGTTTTGGAGATCCTGTTTTTGACAGATTCTTTCTGTGGAATAGTAATTGTAACATTGACACATTTGGGAAATTTTACTTTGGCATTCACCATATTACTTTGGCTCATTGGTTCTTATCAATTTTTAATTTATTGCCCAAGCAGTATTACATTACAAATATAGAAGAGATACATACTTATCCCGTTACCTTCTATAATCTGTCAGTTTGATTTAAAGTTTTTTTCTCTCTGGTTTTAATTCACTTGCATATATTTGAATAATCATAATGAATTATAACCTCATATTATTTATATCATTCTTGTCCCACTCAAAATCTTATTACAAACATTTCCATTTTGCCAATTTCCATATTTTAATTTTAATGGCTGCTCAATTTTGATGTAACCTAATGTTTACAATATTCTACAAATTTTGTACTTTTGAATATTTGATATTTTTCCCTATGAGGTGTTGTTAAATGTATGAATATTTTTATTATCTATTGTCTCCATTTTCATATTGCTTTCCATTTTTCATAAAAATTGCACCAAAGTAAAACATTTTGACTGTGCTGTTGCTTTGGCTTGCAATTTCAGACTAAGTAGTGACTTTTCTTTCTCGATTATATTTCTTGTTTCAAAATGACTTGTCATATATTTTCTGTTATTATTCTGTTATATTAATAATAGTAATAAATTGTATAAATTATAAATGACTACTTTTGAACAAAGAAATTCCTTAGAATTCTTTATATATTGTATATTTTAATTCTTGTTCCTTATACTTTTTCCATTTCTCCATGTGACTTAATTTGTGTTTTGTTAATTTTGTGAATTGAATAATTGTAGCTTAATCATTTCTGGATGATCTTTGATTCATTTTTCCATGTGTAATTTCAAAGTCAACTAAAAGTTGCAGCTATGAAGACTGTGGTTCCCTGATTATCATTGTTTATGCCATTTCTGGGGCTACTTTGGCTGGGTTAGATTATTTTAGAATTGTGTGTTCTAGAATCATAGGATGGACACACTAGGGGGAAATTAGTCATCATTAGGTAAAAACCTTTCAAATGTAGAGATGTTAATCACATGTTTATAGATTAAATGTAGATTTACTGACTGAGCTTGTAGATATTGATGTAGATATTGACAAATTTCTGAATTTGGTGAGTCTGGCTGCTAATTAAGGAACTGTATCCAATCTCATGTTTAAAAAAATAAAGAAATAGCCGGGTACTGGTGGCTCACACCTGTAATCCTAGCTATTCAGGAGGCTGAGATCTGAGGATCGAAGTTCAAAGCCAGCTCTGGCAGAAAAGTCTGTGAGACTCTTATCTCCAGTAACCCACCAGAAAACCGGAAGTGGTTCTGTGGCTCAAGTAGTAGAGCATTCACCTTGAGCTGAAGAGCAGACGGACAGCGTCCAGGTCCAGAGTTCAAGCCCCATGACTGACCAAAATAAATAAAATAAAGAAACAGTTAAAGTTTTTATATATATATATATATATATATATATAATACTTTAAAACACTCTATGTTTGGAAGCGAAAATTTTCATGTGTGGTTGAGCATTTATGACACTGCTTTCCAGCATTTTAATTTTAAAAGTTAAGTAGCAATAGTGATTTTTAAAATGTGTCTTCAAATCACTGGTCATTTGCAAAAATCACCTTAGCAGGTCCTTGATGGTTATTTTCTTTGTTGTTGGTTTTGTTCTTTGACCCTCAGATTCTATGTATTTGGGAGATTCTTTGCGAATTTATAATACATTGTGATGTTTGCTCATTAAATAGTCTTTTAAAACAATTATTTTTAAATAGCTCAAGTTATTTGATACTTACTTTATAGATAATTGAACGGCATTATTTCTATACTGATTTAAAGAGAGGAGTTCCATTTAAGCCCAGTGGAAAATGCTTTCCCTTAGGTAGTTTTGAAAGATAAATTATTGCATAAAAATATGACAAAGTGAACAGGAAGTCTAAACATTTATGAACAAATATAATTAAATTTGTTTAAATTAATCATAGAGAGGATTCATGCTTGCTATGTACTGATGATGTTGAATTGCTGTTATCCCATATCAATAGATACACAAAACGAAGGTTACCCAGAGTAGCTAAACTGATAAATCGTATTTGGGGTTATTAAGTTGAATATCTCATATACCTGAAAACTCTTAAGATGAATTTTGGGCTAGATGAAAACTAAGTGGTAATAAATACTCTTGACAGGTTGGGGTTTTTATGCTCAGTTTTGGTGAGAACGTAAAGACATTGTCCTGTGTTACTTTCTTCTCTTTTGAAGGGTAAGAAAAAACTGTTGTGCTCAAACACTGATGATGCGCTCAGCTGCTTTCAGTTGCTTTGATTTCCTTCAGAAAGAATATAGAAACCAAAGTCCATATCAAGTTAAGATTTAGACCTGTCCACAAAAATATATATTATATATTATGAAGTTTGCCTGAGAGTCATGTTTAGAGTGAAATATTATATTCATCTAATTCTGCATCTACTATATTTTCTCATGGCTTTATTTTGCCTTTTCAAATTTGCTGCCTTCTTGTTAAGCACAAAAAAACTCCAGATTCTTAGGGAATTTTTATTATATTATAATGGAAAGTATATGTGGCAGTAAAACCTCTTTTCTGTAACACTTTTCAAAATGTTAGCTATGTAGTTTTCTAGAAGTGATTTTTAGAAGATCATGAATCAGTTGGTGGGTAATGCTTATTTAGGGCTGGTAAGTATAGCACATAGATAACAAAGGCTAAGTTTTTCATTTGGAGGCACTTATCAAATATTACTTGAAAGTCAGGTGGGACAATTGGGTTTTTAACTCTAAAAACTACTATAAGTCTTAGTTTTATATTAAAGTTTCATATTTATATTTAACCCGCAGTGAGTGAGCTTGCTAGCTTTTACGTACTTCTTACTTATCCTCTCTGTAGTCTGGGTGTTGACATTCTTCCTGTTTCCTTGTGTATGCATTGCCAAAATGGCCACTCTTAGGACACTTCCTGTGGAAGAGGTTTTCAGAGATTCGTGAAAGTAACAAATTAATACTGGGCTGTGCCTTAATTTTGGGTATTTCTTACAGTGTTTTGTTTCATGTAAAGAGTGAAATAGATGAGAGACATGCATATTGTGGACTTTGAGAAGATATAGCTGATGATAACTAACATTAAAAAAAATGAGCTCCACAGAATACCACCATAGTTACTACTTTGTCCTTTAGTCTTGTTTTTTTTTTTAAACCTTGATATCAGCTATCAGAATCACTTGAGTATTGAGAGATCTGAGTATTGAGAATCGATAAAGGAGTAGTCTTTTGAGTCGATCATCTGTGTGAGTGAAGCACTGTGTTTTATTTCAAAATTCTTGAATTTCCTCTAGACAAAAGCCGATAGCTCCTCTTGAGCCTGTAAGTCAGTATATTATTATTGTTATTAAGTGACATTGATCAAAGGGAAAACAGTGGTTTAAAGTCTGCATTAAATCAAAGCAAGGGCAGATCTCTTGAAAATGTGCTCTCTGTCCTGAAAAAAAATAATTACTTCCTGAATCACTGAATTGTCTTCCATGGTCAGTGACACATTTTGCAATATAGTGCTGATAGTTCAGTAGGTCCAGGTCATATCCTATGACATTGTGTCGCATGGTAGTATTTCTTTACTTTTAATAAAAGAAAAATATCAGAAAATCATCTATCACTTTATAGCCATGACTTTTACAACAAAAGGCCACTGCGAGTCCTTCAAAATTAGCTTTAATTAGTAGTTGAGATATTCTATTCAATCTATCCTGCTCTCTAGTATCCTGTTTGATCACAAATATTTATCGTTTTATTCATCAATTCTTCACTTTCCCTGTGGGATATTGTGGTGGTTGTTGTCATGCAACCAGGAGACAGTGGAATGCAGCTCTGGGTGCTCAGAAAGTCTTGAACATTGTACTATAGGCATGGTTGTGTCATTGAATCAGTAACTGTATGTTGGTGCTGGTCATTACCACAATATACATGCTGCTATGGTAAGAGAAAAAAAACCCCAACAACACAAAACAACAAATGGAGCATACACACACACACACACACACACACACACACACACACACACACACACACACACA